>NW_024742784.1:0-167500 GCF_018991925.1 Homarus americanus
TGTATAAACAATAATTGGCGTCACAAGACAGGTGAAGGGGTACTGGTTATTGGCTGTACGAACAGAACACCTCTCTTACCTGTGTCTAATATTCCCTTACCTGAACCTTACCTGGCGTCGGCACCGGAGGCCTCTCTTTCTCTCCCATTCCGCCTTCCCCCTTTCTTCCCTCTTATTCCTTCCTCCCATTCCTTCTTCCCTCTCATTACTTGTTTCCTCCCACTACTTACTCCCTTCGCCTTCCTTACCCCCATTCCTTCTTTCCCACTCCACTTTCCCTTACACTCCTTCCCTCCCACTACTCCTTCCCTTCCCACTCCCCCTTCCCTCCCACTCCGTCCCTCCCTCTTACTCCACCGTTCCTCCCACTACTTTTTCCCTCCAACGCCTTTCTTCTCTCCCACTCCTCCTTTCCTTCCCACTCCTCCTTTCCTTCCCACTCCTCCTTTCCTTCCCACTCCTCCTTTCCTCCCCACTCCTCCTTCCCTTCCCACTCCTCCTTCCCCCTTCCCACTCCTCCTTTCCTCCCCACTCCTCCTTCCCCTTCCACCCTCCTTCCCCTTCCCACTCCTCCTTCCCTTCCCACTCCTCCTTTCCTTCCCACTCCTCCTTCCCTTCCCACTCCTCCTTCCCATCTTCATCTTCCATGTTGACGACCTGATCAGTGAGTCTATTACTGCCAGCCAACCACAAGACAGCGTGATCAAAGAGTCTGGTTGATCAAGGGAGTTTGATCTCTTGAATATTTTCAAAGTTGATCCTTTTTTTTTTAATATTTACTGTTGTTTATTTATATTTTATGTGTTTTCTATATATGTACAGCAGCTAAAACAACTATCTGTGCACACCTTGTGGGAAACAATATGAGACCATGGACGATAAATAATGGTATATGAGGGCTGTCACTAGTCACACGTCAAATTTGGGAGCATATCGACCCCCACCTGCACAGATAGTTGTTTTAGCTGCTGTACATGACCTTACTATTGTCTACCCTGGTGTGTGTGTGTGTGTGTGTGTGTGTGTGTGTGTGTGTGTGTGTGTCACCACCTTTGTGACTCAACAAGATTCTGACGCGTTCGGTGATCACTTTTGTTCTACATATTTTGGAACGTTATCAAATTTTCCTCTTCCTGCTCTTTCCTTTTTTCTTATTCCCTCTTTTTTCTTCTTTGTTGTTCTTGCTGTTCTTGTTTTACTTGTTCTTGTTTTTGTTTTTCTACTAATTGGCCACGGAGGGGAGGGGAGGCGTTTAGACACTTGGACGCTTCTTCTTCTTCTTCTTCTTCTTCTTCTTCTTCTTCTTCTTCTTCTTCTTCTTCTTCTTCTTCTTCTTCTTCTTCTTCTTCTTCTTCTTCTTCTTCTTCTTCTTCTTCTTCTTCTTCTTCTTTCTTTTTTTCTTGTTTTCTGTTTTCTTCTTTGACCACTTGCACGCCACTTGCTTTTTGTTGCCATGTGTAATGTCAACAAATTACCAACATCTTACTTGTTCATCCATCCGTCACATACACATCATGGAAACTGCCCAGCAACAACCAATGGACTGGCAATAAAGTACACACACACACACACACACACACACACACACAAGACACGACGGGGTGCTGTACTGTAGGTTTTACATATTGGATCACCTGAAGATTAGAGACCCCAGGTTATTTCATCAGGTAAACTGCCCTAATGCTACCTGGGACTGTTACGTTAGGCTAGGATTAGGTTAGGTTAGGTTATAGGTTAGGTAAGTTAGATTAGGTAAATATACGGTAGTTTAGGACAGATTAGGTTAAGTTAGATTAGGTTTCATAAAAAAAAAAAATTTAATCTTGAGATGAAATAAACAAAGGTGCCATAATCTTCAGGTAATCCGAAATATTTTAGCTAAGTCTTGACCTTGACCTTTTTTCATGCCTCTTCAACCAAGGTCACGGGGGCCAAAAAAAAAAATATTAAACATAGCGCTTCCGGGGGTAGGTCGGGGGGGGGGAGGATAATGACCTCTTAGTACAGCTCCGGTTTATTTAGTTATGTTATTTATACCTGTTGGTGTGATGACCCTCACGGTGTGTGGTTTGCTGGCCCTTCCTTCCTGGTGCTGTCTGGAAGGAATTTTGGGACAAATGACCACTTAGAATATTCCCGTGTATGAAACTGCTTAGTGTGTCGTATTGTACACACAGGTGAGACTTAGGGTACACCCACACGCTCCTATACCTTGGTGCTCTCTCTCTCTCTCTCTCTCTCTCTCTCTCTCTCTCTTCATTTTCTCTCTTTCCACTTCTCTCTCTTCCTCTCTTCACTTCTCTCTCGTTCTGTCTATATTTTTCACTTCACCCTTTCTTTCTTTCTCTCTGTCTCTCTCTCCCCCCCTCCCCCTCCCCAATACCCTACCCAGCCACCTTCAACATAATTAGGGGCCTCAGAGTTATAAGGTCATTCTCAGCCCTTACGGCCCTAAACATGCATACAATAACTTTTGATAGACCTAATTTTCTCGGCTAAATGTAACATATTTTCCTCCCCAAATTATAAATGAGCGTAAAGACTAGTGGCGGGAGTAAATAGTTTGTTTTTATACATTATTTTTCTAGTTACAGTATTTTGTTTTAATTAAACCTAGCTCTCTGTATCAAAGGTTAAGGGGAAGGGGGTATTTGATTGTGTGTGTGTGTGTGTGTGTGTGTGTGTGTGTGTGTGTGTGTGTGTGTGTGTGCGGTATCCCTCGACTAAATAACTCGGTAGGTAACCAATGACTCAAACCATTTTCAATATTTCGAGGTTAACCACAGCACAGTATCTGTTTCACATCTACACTGTACATCTGTCCGCTTGTCTTCATAAATTCTCACACACTTTGGACTTGTGGGGAGGATTGGTGAAGAGTGGGAAGAGGGGGAGCAGTGGGGAAGAGTGGGAGAAGTGGGGAAGAGGGGGAGGATTGGGGAAGAATGGGAGGAGTGGGGAAGAGTGGGAGTAGTGGGGAAGAAATGGTATTGGGACATTAAATTTTGTCCATTTTGATTATAACTGAATTCATTACCATAACGCCCTCTTCTTTTCCTCCCCATCCTCTTCCCCTTCCTTCTCCACTCCAGTCTCTCCCCCCCCCCTCCTCTCCTCTCCTCTCCCCCTCTCCTCCTCCTCCCCTTCCTCAACATACTTCCTCCATGGTTCATACGTGACAGTCAGATCAATCCGGTGAACTCTGCAGGTTGACTTGATGCTGTCCGCTGTGTGCTCCAGTAAACACTGAGTCGTGAGGTGGAGGCCAGGTGACATGGTACCTTCGGAATCAACAAGCTCGACGTGTTAGGGGCAGAATTATTCAGTGGAAGGGAGGAATGAGGGAAAATGGTGTGTGTGTGTGTGTGTGTGTGTGTGTGTGTGTGTGTGTGTGTGTGTGTGTGTGTGTGTGTGTTATGGATAGAGGATTGAATGGATGGCTAGGAGTTCATGGGAATGTAAGTTTGGATAGAGTAAAGATGAGGTTTTATAGATGAGAGATACAAGGATGGTATGGATAGGTGAAGGTTAGAGGACAAAAGGAAGTGCTAGGTAAAGGAGAGAGAGAGAGAGAGTTTCCCGGTGGTAATGGAGAGTGAGAACAACAAGGCCTCGTGGCGGTCAGAATAAGCCTGGGTGTTCCTAGTTCCGACAGACTCACACACCAGCATTTGTAATCCCAGGACAGAGACAGACAGACCTCCCCTATGCCACTTAACCTTCCTTGCGTCACTTTACCTCTCTCGTGCCACTTACCTCGCTCCTCCCTCCCTTACCAACTCCTCTTTACCTCCCTCCCTCCATCCTTCACCCACCTATCTTTACCCATTCCCCTCCACCTCCCTCCCTCCCCCCACCTCCCCTTATCCCTTGGGTCCATTGCATAAGCTATCCATAACCCGTCATAAATAATAGAGTGAGGGGAGAGGCTGAGGGGACAACCTGAAGGGAGAGGCTGAGGGGACGCCCTGGAGGAGAGAGGCTGAGGGGACAACCTGGAAGGAGGAGGCTGAGGGACACCCTGAAGGGAGAGGCTGAGGCTGAGGGGACAACCTAAAGGGAGAGGGTTGAGGGGACAACCCCAGGGGAGTGGCTGAGGGACAACCCCAAAGGGAGAGGTTGAGGGACACCCTGGAGGAGTGGCTGAGGGACAACCTGAGGGGTGAGGCTGAGGGGACAACCTGAAGGGCTGAGGGGACAACCTAAGGGGTGAGGCTGAGGGGAGTGGCTGAGGGGAGTGGCTGAGGGGACACCCTGAGGGGAGTGGCTGAGGGGAGAGGCTGAGGGACAACCTGAGGGGTGAGGCTGAGGGGACATCCTGAAGGGAGAGGCTGGGGGGACAACCTGAGGGGAGTTGGCTTCACCCAACCTCAGATGAATAGTGAGAATGATTTTCCTCCATCTTGCTTTCCTCACTACCATATCCCAGCGAGTTGTCACCACTACTTAAAATCTGAGGAAATCTGAGGAAATATTAAGCTTGTGATGTAATATAAACTTAACACTCTGAGGAAATCTGAGGAAGTGTCAACCTTATGGTGTGGGAAAAACTAAAAAATCTGAGGAAATCTGAAGTTTATGATGTTAGATTAACTTAAAAATCTGGGGAAATCTGGAGAAGTCTGAAACTTGTGATGTAACCTTAAATTAAAAATCTGAGGAAACTTGAGGAAATCTGAAGTTTATGATGTTAGATTAACTTAAAAATCTGGGGAAATCTGAAACTTGTGATGTAACCTGAAATTAAAAATCTGAGGAAACTTGAGGAAATCTGAAGTTTATGATGTTAGATTTTGCTGTCCTTTAAATTTCAGGAATTTAGGGTTTTAACTATGAGAAATCTGAAATTAAGGAGTGACTACATTTTGAAATCCTCTTATTTTAGGGTTTTGGGGTATACTTAAAACATTTAAAATCGTACTTTTTGCGGATAAATTTGACTATCAGTATTTTACACACCTAAAATTTAAGATTTTAGGATATATTGAGTCAATTTTATACCTGATATCTTGAAGAATAGAATTTTGGACGCCTAAAATCTGGTGTTTTAGAGCACGCTATTTTTACTCCTAAAATTATTGGTTTAGATAGTTTTGATCACCTAAAATCTGATGTTTAGAAAGTTTTGACCTCCTAAAATCTGATGTTTAAATCTAGTAGTTTTGACCTCCTATAATCTGATGCTTCAGATTGTTTGACCTCCTAAAATCTGATGTTTAGATAGTTTTGACCTCCTAAAATCTGATGTTTAGATAGTTTTGACCTCCTAAAATCTGATGTTTAGATAGTTTTGACCTCCTAAAATCTGATGTTTGATAGTTTTAACCTAAAACTCGTGTTTTTATAAATCGGCTCCTTAAACCCACTAACGCATCATTAGACTGTGTCCACTAACCTTCTCTACGAGGACGCTACTGCTATTATTTTAATCAGTTAACGCCAGACGATTTTTTTCAGCACAGAGAGGAACCCGCATACAAGGAGTTAAAACACAGTAAAAAAATGTATTACATGTTTTTGCTAACTTTGGGAGAGGAGAGAGAGAGAGAGAGAGAGAGAGAGAGAGAGAGAGAGCGAGCAAAATTACCAAGTCTTTTTCATAATTCAGTCACTTTTAGGCGCGTTCTTCCCTCCCTCTTTCTCTCTCACTTGGCTCTAAACATGTTTTTGTTTTGAAGGTCAGAATGGCCATTAAGAGGTTCCGGCTCTGCTTAGTTGGTAGTTGGGCATCCTTCTGTAAGCTCATTAGAGGTGCGTTTACCGGGCTTGTCTTTATTTTTTTTCCTATATTTTTTTTACTTAATAATACCACATTTTGTATTTATGGTGGGCAGTATAATTGGTGTCTGGTGAGGGGATTGTGTGTGTGTGTGTGTGTGTGTGTGTGTGTGTGTGTGTGTGTGTGTGTGTGTGTGTGTAAACGTGATTATTGGTATTGCTGAGCCAAGTGAGAGCCTGAGTCATCTTAGTGGCACCTGATATATATTGTACATTTATCTCAAGGAAGTCTCAAATAATATTCAGTATCATCTAGATTACTATATGTAACATGGTGTTAGTAAATACTTATTAGAATGTTACCACGATTATTTATTTATTTATTTATTTACACATTTTTTACGGTGGATTTAATGTGCAGTAGTTCCTGTATTTTATTGTGACTTCACTAGACCTTCTATATCCTGTGGCTGTTTTATACATAGCAAAAACTGGGAAGTGATCTGAGATATTGTTATAAATAATTCCACTTGCTAGATTGTTAGGAGCGTTGTTAGTTCAGATATGATCTATCACAGTGGTGGCAGTTACTCAAGTGGGTTTGGTTATACTGTAGTGTTGAAGAAGAGTTTAGAATGACAGGTAGCGAGAAGGTCTTTATTACTGAGGTGTCCATCTCTGATTGTAGTAGATCAAGGTTGAAATTTCCTGTAACGTAGCAAAGTTACCTCTCTGAACTTATGATAGAGATAAGTTTCCTACATTAGTGCGGGGTCTTCTGTAAATTACTCATACTATGATATTTCGTGTGTCGTTACGTAATTCAGTGAAAACACTCTCCTCCTGGACCTTTAAATCATCTCTTACAGAAGCGCTATACTTGATTACTACCACTGTGTCGTGACTTACTGATGCAGTGTCTAGTATGCAACCTAACGACACACGCACATTCTCTCTCTCTCTCTCTCTCTCTCTCTTTCCATTGATAATTCTTGTCCACACAAAGGTAAACTATAAACTAACACACCAAGAGCTACTGGTGCCCCTAACAGGTTAAACTAGATCATTCGGTCTACTGCCGTGCCCTTGAACCTTTAACTAGTTTACAAAGACCTTGACTTAGCTTCTTGGTAGATTTCGGTGTCCTGAGAGCCAGAGGTTGACGAGGTCTTGTGGAAGATTTTGATCATTTTCTTAACGGGACAGACAGTTTAATCTATTATGTGCATCTGTCTTAAACGAACGCCACTCTAGGCAGAAGGAAGGGTATAAGCATTCGTCTGGCGTAGTCTGTTTAATTGAGTCATTGTTAAGGTTGTTGTGGCTAGTTAGAAGTGATGAATGACATCAAATGAAGGAAGGTAACTGAATGACTAGCGGTAAAGGAAGGTGACTGAATGAATGATGGTGAAGGAAGGTGACTGAATGAATGACGGTGAAGGAAGGTGACTGAATGAATGGCGGTGAAGGAAGGTAACTGAATGAATGGCGGTGAAGGAAGGTAACTGAATGAATGGCGGTGAAGGAAAAAAACTAAATAAATGAACGGCACAGAAAAAGAAGGAAGATAACATATCACTTTTCCCCTCGAGATAAAACACGAAAAAAAATAATAAAAACAGGAAAAAAACCTAAAACTCGACATTGATAAAAACAACAACAACAACTTAATAAAAACAACAACAATTTAAGAAAAACAACAACAACAACAACAACTACAACTTAATACAAGAAAATCATGTTCCAAAAGCAACATTACATAGTGTGATTCACCCTGTACTTGCTTGACCTTCTGTAACGTCGTTGATTTCAGGTTTGTTAAGGTTATACCAGGAAGCTATCTGGGGGAATTTGTGAAGATAATTGACCGGGAGTATTTTTGTTTGATGGTGACCTCTGACCGACTACTGGGTGAACCTTAACCTGGGTGGCAATTAAACAGTTCATGGCCTTAGGGGGATGATGACTTCAGATCCAACAATCACAATCACCGTTTCATACAGTATTACTTTACCATGTATCACATAAACTCACACTCACTCACTTTACACTCACAATCTCACTCACTCACCCTCATTTCCTTACTCTTTCATCCTCAATCCCTCACTCTTATATCCTAAATCCGTTACACACTCACTCATTCTTTGTGTATGAACCTCTGTCCTGCGTGGCAGTGAGAAGTGATACCACCCTCAGTGTCAAGACTTGACTGAATTACTCAGAATAGGCAAACTGTACTACAAGCTCTGCCAATAAATTTGTTAAACTAAAAAAAACCCACTCATTCTCACCCCCTCCCTCCCACTCCATCAATCCCTCGCCCCCTTCCTCCCACTCCCTCACTCCATCCCTCTCAATCCCTCACCCCCTTCCTCCCATTCCCTCGCTCCCTCTCTCTCAATCCCTCACCCCCTCCCTCCCACTCCCTTTCTACCTCTCTCTCAATCCCTCTCTTACTCCCCCCACTCACTCCCTCACACATATCCATATTATCTACCCAAATACTGTAGAGCCTCCTGTAGCCACCCCTCTGTAGTGTACTTACCTGTGTAGAGCCACTCAGTCCTAAATAATTCCCTATGCAGCTTTACCCTGTACAGTGAAAGCCTACATATAACGAACTTCTCTCACAATATTATCCGTTAGAGGGGAAGGGGTCATATCTAACGGACACTCGATATACCAGACTTTTATCTCTCGTTAGATGGAGGTTTCACATATAACGGATCATTGATATAACGGATCATTGATATAACGGACTTTCATCTTTAAAATGTCCGCTAAATAGAGGTTTCATTGTAAATAGTAAATCTGTGTTTTGTCTAATTCCTATTGAGTGTTTGGTGTGTGTTTTAGTTTGTGCTTTCCTATTGATTTATGGCCAGTGGGTGTGGGGGGTCAGTGGGTGTGGGGGGTCAGTGGGTGTGGGGGGTCAGTGGGTGTAGGTAATGGATGGGAATGGTTGTAAGATGGAAGGGGAGAGACGGAATGAAGAAAATGACTACAGGAGAGAGAGAGAGGACAAACAAAGCGACGAAAAACTAAAAAAGACACTTTGCTCAACGGGGAGGACAAAAATAAAGAAAGGGTATTTTGGAAGAGTTGTAAATAAGAACACAAAAGGTGAGGCGAACATGTTGTTATTCATAGTGTTGGTGGTGTTGTGGTGATGGTGTAGTAAGTGATAGTGTTGTGGTGATGAAGCCTATAGTGGTGATGGTAAAATTGTAATTGGCCCAAGACACATATTTACTGTGATTTATCCTCTCTCTCTCTCTCTCTCTCTCTCTCTCTCTCTCTCTCTCCCTTCCTCTGTCACCCTCCCCTTTAGTCTGCCTCCTCCCCTCTGCTCCTTCCTCCCTCCCCTTCCTAGCCTCCTGCCATTCTTACCTGACCCCTCCCCTTTTCCTCTCCCCTCCTTCACTTCACACAGTACCCTCTCTCCTCCCATCTCCCCCCCCCCCCCCTCCCTCCTCCACATCGACTCCACACTCTCTCTCTCTCTCTCTCTCTCTCTCTCTCTCTCTCGACGTTTGTTTTCCCCTTTCCTCGCCGCTCTCCCGCTCACCTTTCCGCCCACTTCCTCTCACTTCTCTTGACAACTTTCCTCTTTCCCCTCCCTTCCCTTCTCACCTCTCCATGTCTCTTGATCTCCCTCTCTCTCTCTCTCTCTCTCTCTCTCTTTCTCTCTCCTCTCTCTCTCTCCTCTCTCTCTCTCCTCTCTCTCTCAGATATGGCGGTGAAACGTATTAGTGAAGACCCGACTAGGCTATGATCCTATTAAGGAGGCCCTCTTACTACTGAACCGCAGCTGGCATTATGCACCGTACGAGAGAAAGAGAGTAGGTGAGTGTGTGTGTAGAAGTGGTAGTAGTAGTAGTAGTAGTAGTAGTAGTAGTAGTATATGTAACAACAATAACAATAATGATGATTAGTCCAATACATCTTAAGTCCAAACTACCTTCAGTCCGAGTTACCTCAAGACTTTTAGTGAAGACAAGGAAGCGAGAGAAAAAGACAAGGGTAACTAGACCTGTTAAGAGACGTAATTTAGGTAGTCATTAGGTCCTCCTCCTCCCTCGTCTCTCTTGTCTCTCCATCTCTTTTGTGTGTCTCTTTTTGTGTTTCTCCATCTCTCTTTATCTCTGTCTTTCTCTATTTTTGTCGCTCTCTCCATGTCTCTCCATCTCTCTCTTTTTTGTCTCTGTGCATCTCTCTCTTTTGTGTCTCTCTCCATCTCTCTCTTTTGTTACTCTTTATCTCTCTCTTTTGTCTCTCTCCATCTCTCTCTTTTGTGTCTCTCTCCATCTCTCTTTTGTGTCTCTATCTCTCTCTTTTGTTACTCTTTATCTCTCTCTTGTGTCTCTCTCCATCTCTCTGTTTTGTTACTCTTTATCTCTCTGTTTTGTTACTCTTTATCTCTCTCTTTTGTCTCTCTCCATCTCTCTGTTTTGTGTCTCTCCATCTCTCTCTTTTGTCTCTCTCCATCTCTCTCTTTTGTGTCTCTCTCCATCTCTCTCTTTTGTCTCTCTCCATCTCTCTTTTGTGTCTCTCCATCTCTCTCTTTTGTTACTCTTTATCTCTCTCTTGTGTCTCTCTCCATCTCTCTGTTTTGTTACTCTTTATCTCTCTGTTTTGTTACTCTTTATCTCTCTCTTGTGTCTCTCTCCATCTCTCTGTTTTGTTACTCTTTATCTCTCTGTTTTGTTACTCTTTATCTCTCTCTTTTGTCTCTCTCCATCTCTCTGTTTTGTGTCTCTCCATCTCTCTCTTTTGTTACTCTTTATCTCTCTCTTTTGTCTCTCTCCATCTCTCTTTTGTGTCTCTCCATCTCTCTCTTTTGTTACTCTTTATCTCTCTCTTTTGTCTCTCTCCATCTCTCTCTTTTGTGTCTCTCTCCAGGAGGAAGACGAGACAAGTTGATCAAGAATTTGTATCGTATGTGTGTGAGTGTGTGTGTGCGTGTATGTGATTGTTTGTGTCTCTGTGTTGTGTGGTTTGCGTGCGTGCCTGCGTGTGTGCGTGTGAGAGTGACCTATACATGTATTTTGGACTAAGATATTCACTATGTATATAAATTAATGAAACACAGAGAGAGAGAAAAGAAGAGAAAGAGAGAAGAGAAGAAGAGAGAAGTCACCTGGGAGTGGAGTCATAGTGAGCAATTTCAGTTTTCCATTAACAGAGACTAGAGCACCGATCTTCAGTCCTGCAGAGTGTGGGAGGAGGGGGAGGGGGAGGAGATTATGAAGAAGGAAGGAAGTAATAGAGAGAAAGAGGAAGAAGGAATGGAAAAGATAGAATAGCCAAAAAGAAAAAGCAGAGAGGGAAGTAGAGAATCGAGGGAGAAGAGAAGAGACTGTGGGAAGGGGGGGAGGTAGAGCTGGAGAGAAGATGAAAGGTCTTTGGGGGAGGTGAAAGAGGAAGGAAGGGGTGAGAAAAGGGTAAGGGAAGGGAGTGGAGAGAGGAAGGAAGAGAGAGAGAAGAGAGGAAGGAAGAGGAGAGAGAGGTGGAGTTGGGAGGAATGTGGCAGATGTTGGAAGAGGATAATAGTTGTCAGCAGGTGGAGGTAAGTGTCAAAGCAAAGTGTTAGCAGGTATCACGCGGAAGTGGGGGTCAATGTAGTACCGCTGTATTCGTGTGCTTGGTGGTGGTGAGTGGTGGTGAAGGTGGTAGAGGTGGTAGTGATGGTAGCGGCGACTCAGATGAAACACGATTAAAAAATAAATAAATATCATATGCAAATTACTAAATCAGAACAAATAATGAACCAATACCCACACACTTAACCTTCACTTAGAGTTTATACATATAAAGTTAACATTAATATTCAACAGGTATATAAAATTTACTCTCTTAATGTTAAAAGTTCTCCTCATGATAGTAAGTGACCCCATTTTTTTTTATTTTTTTTTATTAATTACTGAGTATCGTCTATATGCAAATTAGATGGGATATTTGGTATGTATAAGTACACACACACGCACACACACACACATACTTACATACACACACACACATACACACATACTTACATATAGACATACATACACACACACACAGAGAGAGAGAGAGAGAGAGAGAGAGAGAGAGAGAGAGAGAGAGAGAGAGAGAGAGGGGGGGGGACGAGAAGAAGAAAAAGAATTAAACTGGTAACATAAACAATAATTTAAAAGGACAAGGCAAATATTAGAAAAATTAACTAAGAAAAAATAAAAAAACAATAGATAGGATTTAGGTAAAACAAATGACAATAAAGAAATAACGAAACAAAATGAAAGAAGACGATAGAAAAAAAAAAAATCTTATTCCATTTTTATCAGAAGAAACACAAACAAAGGGGCAGTATTTATCATCAGTGTTTTCAACCATTAAACAAACAAACACAAAATAAAAGTAGTCAGGCCGAGGTCTTTGGGGAGCCATGGAAAATAAATCTTATTTCTCCCCGCCAGGTACGAACCGATGCTGTAATTGGTGGACGAAGGTGGAGGTGTTGGCTCGGACCACAGGTGAGTTGAAGCCTAAATTGAAGATTGACTGGACCCAGGTACACGACTTGTCACCTGGCTCACGCTGACGTATGTTTTCATTGCGGGGAGGAGGGGAGGGAAGGGGAGAGAAAAAGTGGAAGGGAAGGGGGGAAGGGAGTGGAGAGAAGGTAAAGGACGTAAGAAGTGAGGAAGGGAAGGAAAATGAGGGGAGGGGAGGAGAGGGAAGAAAGAAAAGTGGGGAGGAAAGGAAAGGGGGGGGAGAGAAGGGAAAAGGGAGGGGAAGGAAATGGTAGAGAGGAGAGGAGGGGAGGAAAGAAGTGGATAATGAAAGGAGGGAGGGAGAGAGGGAGAAGGAAGAGGGGTAGTGGTGATGGGCCCATGGAGCCGTGGGCGAGAGGTTATTCAAAGCTTACATTGACCTTTTGGTTCGACAGTCCACACACCAGACAAAGATTTGATATGACCAAGGGAGGAGGGGGTTGAGGGGGGGGGGGAGAACTGAATAGGAGAGAAGGAAGAGGAGGAATAGGAGAGAACGGGTAGGTGGGAATAAGAAGAACGAAGGAGAGGAAGGATAGGATTAGTTGGAAGGGGGAGGAGGAGGGGTGAGGGTAAGGAGAAGGTTGGAGGAGCGGTGGGGAGTGGGAGGAGGAGGGTAGAGAGGTTGGTAGTGAGGTAGTGGGAGGTAGGTATGGATGGATGGAGGGAGGAAGCGAGAAGGAGAAAGAAAGATAAGGAGGGAATAGTTTAGGAAGGGAGTGGGGTAGAGAGGGGAAGGGGAAGAAGGGAGGAAGAAGAGGAGGGAGAGGGGGTGTGGTTGGGAGGGAGTGGTGTAGGAAGGAAGGAAGGAAGGAGGAAGAGGAGTAGAGAAGGAATGTGGCTGGGAGGGAGTGGGGTAAGGAGGGAAAATGAAGGAAGGAAGGAAGGAAGGAAGGAAGGAAGGAAGGAAGGAAGGAAGAAGTAGTGAAAAGCGGGTGTGGTTGGGAGGGGGGGAGGGAGGATTTGAAGTATTTAGCCCAAAGGTCAGATAAATGGTGGCTGGGATATCTGCCGACTAGTAAAACCTTGATATTTCTGCAGGGCTTCACTCTATAAAGCCACTTCTATTTGTAGTGAGTAAAACAGCCTATCTTTACCTTCCTCTTAGGCCTACAATGTTTTCTTGAACTGTTGTGTTATAATTAGGTGTAAAAAAAAAATTTTATTTAATTTTTTTTTTACTTTTTGTGTATTTTATTTATCGTGGTGTTCGCTTTACGAGTTTGAGGAGAGACATTTTAACTCTGAATTGTTGTTGTTGTTGTTGTTGTTTTGGTGGTTCTGGCTGTAGTTATCTTAGAATTGTTATTTTCTTTGATTTTTATTTTGTTTTCTTATTTTTATTTTACTTTTGCGCCGATTTACTTTATAATTCGTCTTCCTCTTTTACTTAATTGCTTATCTTTTTTTTTTCTTTCCATTTCTTCTTCATCCTTTGCCAATCTTCCCATTCTTTTGTCCCAATCTTCGCGTCTTCTGCCAATCTTCTCCCAATTTTCCTCAGGCTATTGCCAATTATTCCCCCAACTACCTTTTATCATCCTCTACTTACTTTTTCTTCTTCGTTGTGTCTTTATATGCCAACCTCACTTTGTTTTCTTTTGTCAGTCTACCTTATTTCTTCATTATTCCTTATCTATATCAGTTATCCTCATTTTTCGTATACACCTCCTTCGTAGTTTCTTTAAGATGGAGCTATCATAATTTACAAAATAATAATCATGATAATAATAATAATAATAATAATAATAATAATAATAATAATAATAATAATAATAATAATAATAATAATAAAGTCCTCAACATTGCGGTTCAGAAGCGTGTGTTGTAGAGCTGTGATCTCTTGTAAGGTCAGCCAGCCGATTTCAAGCAGCTCGATATATAAATATTGTAAAGATTTCGGGCTGGGAGTGTCTGGTGAACGTCTAGGAGTGCTGGTGGTGACTCGATCAGGTACAAACTTCTTTAAGACGTATTATCTTCCCCAAGATGTTTTAATCTCGCCTACTCAAGGTTCTGGCTGGTTACTGTTTCCTGTCCCTGACTTTACGTAAAAAAAAAAAAGAAAAAGAAAAAAGACCGCTGCTTGTGGCGTGTAAATGGCCTTAAGGGTACAGACGGGGAAGCCTTAGTTTTCTCCGAGTGATGCATATTTGGCCTTACGCGTCCAGAAGCTCTTCCTATGCTGGACGCCGCCACCCCACACTCTTATACACTTCAATGTAATGTTACTGTCGGCTTCTACATCCGTTTAGATTTTCAAACGGCCTTTGAATAGTATTTTACACTGGCCAAATGGTTCCTTTGATAACCTGATGCATTACAAGGAGTCGTAAAAATGCGGATAGATCGTAGGTCGTGTCACCGCGCTCACAGGCATTGACGTGGGAGGACAATCTTGTTTTCCCGTAGGGCTTCCTGTCGCCACCGCCTCTGTTTCTCCCCGCCACAGGGAAGATTTTATCGTGGTGTTGGGGCCTTGTGTCTAGCACCTGGAATGGACTCGAGTGAAAGCAGGAGCCTCCCTGACCCCCAACAAATGATTGCACTGCCATTCGGCAAAAGTGCGAAGAACGGTCAGAACCTGTTGGCTGCGCTGGAGCTAGACCGAAAATATCATCAATATTTCGGTTTTGGACCGCATTAAGCGTACACTATTATCTGACAGTCATCTTCCCTCGCTAGGGTGATGAGGTCTTGAAGATTTTGGTGTACATCTCCATCAATCCGTGGACTGCAGAATACCAGGAAATTGGATTGACTTAAGAAATTTCGAGTGGCCGCTCGTGTAGGGTTACTCCCCGACAGTGTGCTGGTCAGTCAAGCTGGACCAACACTCGATTATTTGGTTTATGTAGCCGAGTCCCAAGACTACATCTGTTCCTGTGCCTGAATACACCCGTCAGGAGCCATGTCGTGAGTGTTGTCGCCGGTAGTAGTAGTGTTCACGAGGCCACCCTAGTGCTGTGGCCTCATGATCCCAATACTAATTACTGTAGTTTCAACGCAAAATTTCCTGCTGCAGTAAGAAGATGGTTTACTTGGATGAGGAGTCCAAATAAACGAAAGTATGGAAGAAATTCATCATTTTAATATTTCCTCTACTGTGGTAAACATGTTGAATTTGCTGTTTATACCGTACAGTATCTCAAGGCTTTATAAATGAACCAAAGTAAGATATGGGAGAACCTCGATATTTAGAATAATGTAAAAATCTTTAGTTAAAACATAACCCCCAAAATAACCACAGAAAGAATATTCCATAGAAATCCGTATTCAAGCTGTTATGTTAATCCCCGTGTGAGTGTTGCAGGGTGCTCTACACGAGTTATTATGGGCGTTGTGTGAGAGGGTCAGCCGTTGAAACTGGTAGAGAAAAAGGAATAATTTATCATTACGTTTGTGAGTTTCGACTGTACGAATATTAATTTCCAGTTTTAATGTGGTGTGTGTGTGTGTGTGTGTGTGTGTGTGTGTGTGTGTGTGTGTGTGTGTGTGACACCTAGGATATATGCAATTGTCCGTGTGTGCATTTAGTAGAATCAAGATAATTACCCAATAAAACAAACACACACACACACACACACACATAAAACGAGACTCCAGAACCCATCCACCTTTTACCTGGGAGAGATAATCTTGCTAATGGGTACAAGAAATTGCCTCAAATGACGCCACCGGGACATTAGCACACATATAAACAAACCCACGACGAGCACCTCAAAAGGGACTGCCCAAGTTTTTCTTTTGAAATATTCGTCCCTGGGAAAATATTCTGCTCTCTCTCTCTCTCTCTCTCTCTCTCTCTCTCTCTCTCTGTTTTGTGTATTTTATGTAGATGATGTTGCATTAAAGAGTGTTTGTGTACATGGAGAGAAATACACACACACACACACACACACACACACACACACACACACACCAGAAACCCCCAACAGACTTCAAAATAAAATGTAACTTTAAGCCAACCAGGAGACCGGCTTGAGCCAGGCTAATCTCAACGGGGTGGGCTTCCAAGGCGCGGGGCAACAGTTCACAAAGACAAACAACCAAACATAAGCAAGCACAAAGACAAACACAGGCAAACAAAAACACAAAAAAGACAACCAAACACCACCACCGCCTGCGCCTTTGATCGTGTTTCATACCTGTTGGTGGTTGGTCATGGATGTACCCGATAAGATGGAGTTGAATCTATTTTTTGGGGGAATATTTTTTGGATGGATGGATGGATGGATATAACGAGGTACTTTAGGGACTTAAACAATGGTGGATATTTACTACTGTCAAAATAGAGAAACAGATAGACCCACATACAGACAGACAGATTTTATTTCGTTTTTTTTTTTATTATTATAGAAGCAACGTACATTAAACCCGGCCATAAAGTGAGCCATAACTTGCTATCCTTAACAGTTTTATACATGGATTTATTTACCATATATCAATATTAATCGAATATTACGTACGAGCCAATGAGCTGCAAGGAGGGGTGGGGCTTCTTAACCTAAATAACATCAGCTAAAAAAAAATTCCTGACGGTGCAGTACATGAGTTACCGACTTCTCTCAGGTGGCGGTAGAGAAGGTAGTGCACGACCATCCTCTACCATTTACCTAACTTAAGGCTACACACACACACACACACACACACACACACACACACACAATACTATACACACACACACACACAATAATACCAATAACACGAAGTTGAATACAGAATTTTTCCTCTCTACGTGTTGCTTTTTGAGGTAATTAAGACTTCCTTTTTAGAGTCGGGGCTTTTATCTGTGGGGCGGAGGGTGAGGGTGGAATGGGGGTGGTGAGGGAGGTGAGGATGGGTGAGGGGTTGAGAGGGGTGGAGTGGTGGAGAGGGGTGGAGGTTGAGAGGGTGGAGGTTGAGGAGGGGTGGAGGATGAGAGTGGGTGGGTTGTTGAGGAGGGTGGGTTGTTGAGAGTGGGTGGAGGTTGAGAGGGTGGAGTGTTGAGAGTGGGTGGAGTGTTGAGAGTGGGTGGAGTGTTGAGAGTGGGTGGAGTGTTGAGAGTGGGTGGGTTGTTGAGAGTGGGTGGAGTGTTGAGAGTGGGTGGAGTGATGAGGGAAGTGAGGGAGGGCGGAGTAGCGAGGGGTATTGAGAAATTGAATATGTTAACCTTTTTCCCTTATTATGAAAAGAATTTAATATCAAGGACGTGTTTTGAGGAATGTGGCATTATGAAACTTCTTTTTGGACTCTACTGTATTAATCCAAGGAGATATTACGTGTATATACAGGAAGGTGAAGGTGTATCCTATAGTTTATTAAAGATGAAAGCAGATAGTTGTTTGCATTAAAGCAGATATACTGTAAGTGATATAAATGATTCTGCCATATCCTAGGATTGCAAGCACATCGTCTCCATTTTTTTAATCTATATGTTATTCAAATAGGAATTTATATATTATTAATCTGCTTATATTTCCTGCCATAGATATTGTGGAGTAGACATGTAGTGTTGGCAATAAGGGGAGTGATGAGCATAAGTCACACCTCGGTTTGGACACAGGGGCAGCGAGGTGTTGTCTACGTGTTCCAGTGTACATTAACCTTAACTGTTGTTCCAGGGTGTGTCTTGATTAATGAGTCAAAGGAATGATTGAGGCAGTGTGTGTGTGTGTTGGGGTGGTTCCAGCAATAGTGGGTGTGTGACATGTTGTAATCGGTGGGGTGGGGTGGGGTGGATGGGGTTTGAGGTGGTAGGGGTGGCTAGGGAAGATTAAAGAGATGTTGGGGAATACTTAATGTGTCACAGTGGGGGCTAAAATCAATGCTCTACTCAGTTCTCTCAGTTCTCACAGTTCTCTCCAGTTCTCCAAAATGGTGAGAGCAGCCAGTGGTTTTTGTGTCCTGTTGTTTACTGCCCTCGTGTGTGTGTGTGTGTGTGTGTGTGTGTGTGTGTGTGTGTGTGTGTGTGTGTGTGTGTGTGTCTACAAGTTTGATAATTGTGGACTTTTAGTGCATCATCATCATCACCATTATTATTATTATTATTATTATTATTATTATTATTATTATTATTATTATTATTATTCTTTTGCCTTCATCTTTTACTCACCCTCCATAGCTGCCCCTGGTACGCGTCCTTGCATCTCACTGAGGGACATTAGCCGACCATGAGATAGACCAAGTCCCTCTATAATTGGGTTAGGGAGTCACCAAGGGGGACCACCAAGGTTAAAACAGCCCTTATACCATGTCGGGATAGAGTCGATAATGGCTTGTCTATCCTGGTTGAATCTTCCAGTGAGGAGGAGGGGGCATTTGGATAAGGCTAAACCATGATACTCGTGTGTGTGTGTGTGTGTGTGTGTGTGTGTGTGTGTGTGTGAAGGAAATATTTGGGGGGGGGGGTTATCTATCGTGAAATTTTTCTAGAGTAGTTGGTTGTGTCGGGTCTATTTTATAGGTTCATTATGACGTAACTTTTATCATTTTTTTTTTCATTTTTTTCTTGGTCAACTTTTTAAGACGCGAGGTTTTTTTTTTCCTTTCCTTTCTATTAAGCAGTATACTCATTGAGGTTTGAGTATGAATATATTATCATCATCATCATCATTATCATCGTCATCATCTTCATCATCATCATCACCATCGTCCTTTTATGTTCCTCATTAAAGGTTTTCGAATTAATTATCTGATTACCTGAACATTAGACACCGTCATATCTTATTTCACCCTAACCTAACCTAACTCTCCAGGTAGCCTTAGGGTGGTTAATTACCAGGTAAAATAAGCTGAGGTGTCTAATCATCAGGTAAAATAAGCTGGGGTGTCTAATCTTCAGGTAAAATAAGCTGGGGTGTTTAATCATCAGTTAAAATAAGCTGAGGTGTCTAATCATCAGGTAAAATAAGCTGGGGTGTCTAATCATCAGGTAAAATAAGCTGGGGTGTTTAATCATCAGGTAAAATAAGCTGAGGTGTCTAATCATCAGGTAAAATAAGCTGGGGTGTTTAATCATCAGGTGATTCGAATACTTCTCTGTCATACAAGGTCTAAAGGAAGAAGAGCTGCCTCAATAGGGTCAGAGCGTCATTAGGGGCTACTGTTATACGCCTTTAATGCATCAAATGACACAGGTTAGCAAACAACACCCCACCCACTCCTCCCCCCGCCCATCTCCGCCTTTCTCTTTACCCCCTTCCTTTCCTTCTTTCCCCTTCCCCTTCCTTCTTTTTCCCTTCCTTCCTTCTTTCCCTTCCCATTCCTTCCCTTTCCCTTCCCATTCCTTCTTTCCCCTTCCCCTTCCTTCTTTCCCATTCCTTCTTTCCTTCATTCTTTCCCTTACCCTCCCTCGTTTCCCTCTCCCTTCTCCCCCCACCTCCTCCTTTCCCCTATCTTCCCCCTCCCTTCCACCTTTCCCTGAAGCACTGACAAGAACTACAAGGACAGCAATAACAATAATAATAGCAACAATGACAGTAATACAGTCATAAAAATTACAAACAGCAACAACCACAAGAATACAACAATAACTAAGAGTCTTAGTTCCACCTTATGGGAAGAATCTTACACCTTGAAGGGAAGGTCTTTACCTTGAGAAGGAGTCTTATACCTTGAAGGGAGAGTCTTACACCTTGATGGGGAGAGTCTAACACCTTGAAGGAACAGAAGGAAGAGTCTTACACCTTGATGGGAGAGACTTACACCTTGAAGGAAGAGTCTTACACCTTGAAGGAAGAGTCTTACACCTTGAAAGGAGTCTTACCCTCTTCAGGTAGTCTGTTTGTATTCTGGTATGAGCTGTTTATGTGAGGCAAAGCCACAGCAACAAAGTTATAAGGGATAACGGGCCGATAAACACACACACACACACTCTCTCTCTCTCTCTCTCTCTCTCTCTCTCTCTCTCTCTCTCTCTCTCTCTCTCTCTCTCTCTCTCTCTCTCTCTCTCTCTCTCTCTCTCTCTCTCTCTCTCTCCTCTTGTTATTTTTTCTCTCCCCCAACTTCCCTCCTCCGCCCTCCTCCTCTTTTCTCACCTTTTTCTCCTGATCTTCCTTCCTGTCACTCACATCCTCTCCGCACACACACACACACACACACACACACACACACACACACACACACACACACACACACACACACACACACACACACACACCGAGAAGTGCACTCCAGGCGTTGGAGAAGTGCAGCTCACACCTTTGCCCAGGTAACGAGAGGTGTAATAATTAGTCTCTCTCTCTCTCTCTCAGGTATCGCGTCTCTCCCTCAGGTATCGCGTCTCTCTCCCATCAATTGTACCTGATGTAAGGTAGTCTTCATTACGACAAAGGGCAGGAGAGAGAGAGAGTGTGTGTGTGTGTGTGTGTGTGTGTGTGTGTGTGTGTGTGTGTGTGTGTGTGTGTGTGTGTGTGTGTGTGTGTGTGTGTGTGTGTGTGTTTATATATTTTTTTACTGTAATTGATTTTATTTTTCTGCATATATCCTGTTTTTACCTTATTTATTTTTGTTTAGTTTTAATGAATTTTACTTATATATATTTTATTTTTATTCGCTTTATTATCATTTCTGTAGTTTCAACTTTTTCATGGGATAAAGTTAAGTTTTTTGTTATTTTTCCCAACGTCTCTTGCTCTTTTATTTTTCCAGTTTCTTCTTTGCTCTTTTCATGACTTAAATTACTGGCAGGTGACAGAACATGACATAAATGACAGGTGACATTTCAATCAAGCAGAAAGATTGTTAGTTTCGCAAATCAGAAAAAAATAACAATATTGTGTGTTGTCAAGACTGTAAACGTAACCTTGAAGTTTCCCTGTTAGTTGTATACCGTCACACACACACACACACACACACACACACACACACACACACACACACACACACAATCATTCGCATAGGAAAACTATAAGGTATAACTGCTGCATTTTGTGTGTGTGTGTGTGTGTGTGTGTGTGTGTGTGTGTGTGTGTGCCCAGAGTTTTATAATATAGTCAGGGTATATAGTTAAGAACCACCCATGTGTAAGTTGCGTTATTATGTATTAGGTGATATATGTTTATACTTACGGCTATAGTGATATAACGATCTATATATATATATTAAGAGCTGTTGGCTATAGTTAAGAATTATAACTGTTATGAGGGTAATTGGTGCAGTAATTGTTTATCTGTTATGTAGAGTACTCACACACATAACCTATTTTGCAATCATATCCGTGTGTATGTATGTGTACACTTCCCACGGACTATAATATTTGTGTTTACATCAGAACACTAACAATCATACACACAGTTGACACATATATGATACAAATATTTGCTCTGTCATCCGTTTGTTTATTTTGTCGAGGATGGATTACGTCACAAAAGTTTAGTCAAGGGGGGTGTGAGGGTGGGGGGGGGGGGAGAAAAAGTACAGGTACAATATGTGTTTATACTGAGGGACCAATTGTTTGTGTCCCGAATGATGACGTTCGTAACCCTCCCAATAGGTTGACTGAACACTCACAAAAGAACGAGATGAAAACAAATATGGTAACCCTTTTGTGACATCTGAGAGTGAACGATGAAAGTTATATATATATTTTTTTTTTTAAAGTCAGTGATGTAAATTTATCTCGTAAAAAAAAAGAAGAGAAAAATTGGGCTTAGATTCAATATTTTTTTCCCTTCCTTAATTGCATATACAGTATCACGTTCATGTCCTTCGTGGTATATATGTAATAATATATTCCCCTCCATATAGTAAATAGTATTGGCAATATTCTTCCCTCTAATCAGTTCAGTTCAGCTTTATTCAGTAAAATCGTCGTGAAAGTTTACATTAATTCACCTTGTATATAGACAGTACAATTATATACAGGTCTATTTGCAATATTATATCCCTTCCTCTGGTGTATATGCAATATTCTCCTCCCACACTGGCCCAGTATTTGGGAATGAGTGAAAAAATGCAATTAGTCGTAGGTGTACAAATGAGAACATAAATTATGCATTAGAGGCGACTGTTGGGTTCTTAATTATTGTGGAGGGGATCACACTGTGTGGTAGAGGGTCACACGGGGTTCACACTATGTGGTAGAGGGTCACACGGGGTTCACACTATGTGGTAGAGGGTCACACGGGGTTCACACTATGTGGTACGGGGTTTACACTATGTGGTACCATCACTTTTTTGTCCGTATTTCATTCTCTATTTTTTCTATTAAAATTATCATGTGTTTCCTTACTATTAACTATCTTATTCATGTTTTTTGCCTCTCCTCTTTCACTCCTCCTCCTCTTCCTCCTCCTCTTTAATTTCCTTACCGGTGTTCTTCCTACATCCTTCCTACTTTCCTCTTATTCGTTCCTTCTCTCCTTTTTACTCTTCATCCTCCTCTTCCCTCTCTTGTCTTCCTCTTCAGCTCTCACTTCAAAATAATTTTAAATATTACCTTTTTTCGCTTTTATTTATGTAGTTTTGGCTCCATATATTTTCATTATTATTTGTTCTATGTCAACATACAGCTTTATGTTTGTTTATGTTTGTTTATTTACTTGTTTGTTGTTTAGTTATACTAGGCGGGGTGTTTTATGACGTGGGGCTGGAAGACGTTATTAATTGTTTGTACACACACACACACTCTCTCTCTCTCTCTCTCTCTCTCTCTCTCTCTCTCTCTCTCTCTCTCTCTCTCTCTCTCATCACCAATAAGGGCGAAATCAATCACAAATTTGCACATAATATAATCTTACTCTTCTCTACAAAACTACTCGCTTATATAATATATTTTTTTTTATTACAATACTCGCCATCCGTCAATGTAAATATCAAAATCCGTGTTGTGTAAAGTCATCACCATTTTGTTGTTATAATTGTGGATATCTTCATTATCCATTTTCACTCATTTTACAACGCTCTCTCCTCACTTATTTTACAAAGCTCTCCTCTCCTCACTTATTTTACAAAGCTCTCCTCTCCTCACTTATTTTACAAAGCTCTCCTCTCCTCACTTATTTTACAAAGCTCTCCTCTCCTCACTTATTTTACAAAGCTCTCCTCACCTCCTCAAAGCTTATTTTACAAAGCTCTCCTCTCCTCACTCTACTTTTACAAAGCTCTCCTCTCCTCTCTTATTTTACAAAGCTCTCCTCTCCTCACTTATTTTACAAAGCTCTCCTCTCCTCACTTATTTTACAAAGCTCTCCTCTCCTCACTTATTTTACAAAGCTCTCCTCTCCTCTCTTATTTTACAAAGCTCTCCTCTCCTCTCCTCACCCATTTTACAAAGCTCTCCTCTCCTCTCCTCACCCATTTTACAAAGCTTCCCTAATTTATTCTCACCCATGTTAACATAATTCAGTCCTTCCCAACCTGTGCTAAACTCATCAGTAACACCCGAGAAAAATAATAATGGTCATCTCTGTGTTTTAAATTAATTTGCTGCAGGTGCAAAACTCATTACTCACACAGGACAAATACCAGCTGTTAGTGAGTGTTGGGTCATTACGCTGGTAACAGTAGCATGGGGAGTGTGCTCTTGGCCCTGTTGCAACCTGCATTATCAACTCATTTCCATTGTTTGATGCTGCAGTTGTGTACGTACAGTTTTCAGCCTGCATTGTTTATGTTGCACTTGTGTATATGTTCCATTTCAATCTTCATATCAGCACTTTATATATATATATATATATATATATATATATATATATATATATATATATATATATATATATATATATATATATATATATATATATATATATATATATATATATATATATATGTAATGTTCAGTCTGCATCATCACTATACCCTTGTCTTGGTTGCAACTGCTCTCTCGGTCGTTGTATAAAATGATATATTAAAATCGTCTCATTAACCTCACTTGCCTTTTAGTGTTGGATGGATACAGTATTAATGATATGGTTTATAACCTCGTTCCCATCCTGCACTGTCAACACACCCTTGGTTGTTGTAGTTGTAGGCGGTTATAGAATCATATTACGAAAGTCGTGTCATTTCTCTTGTTTATATTGTATTAATAACCTTATATCATCAGTCGTATATATCAACGAGTGTTTTATCGTTTATTGCAACTTGCATGAACATCATTCTTCTTGTTTTGAGGGATGTTATCTGTCATGCAGTTAACACATTAGCTCAAACCCTTCAGGTAAATTTATATATAAGTTTTAAAGTCGTTATATACATTAACATAAACATGGAGATATATGAATGTGTTTATAATACATCAGGGTTGTGTAAACATAATGAATATAAGAGATGACATGAAAACACAAAAGGTCTGGCCATATAATTAAGTCTTTGGCGACTGAATAAATATAAACTTTGAAAGAGAGAGAACAAATTTGATCTGGGCTGAAGACACATGCCAGCGTTAGGAACCTGCCATAATCAACTCGTCCAACTGTTAGGTGTAATTACTATCAAACGGGTGTTGTAGAGTAACACAGGCAGAGTATTAGCTAGGTTAGGTTAGGTTAGGTTAGCGTTAGGGTGTTGAATCGTCCAGGTGAACGTATCTAGGGAACCTAATCTTTATGTCATCGCAATTATATTATTCTGTTGTATTAATAATTTTGTCTCTACTGACTGTAAGTATTGTGGCCAGCTCGTAAATATTACATGAAAAAAATATCTGTAATGAATTATACATGAACCTCGCGTGTGTGTGGGAAGGAGGGAGGAGGGGGTGAGCTTACCTACCTCTGTGTCTCACCTCCGACTGAGGCCCCCCCCCGACTGAGCCACCCCCCACTTTTTTGGACTAATAAATTAATTACCCCCACCCCTCCCCCCATCAGCGACATATAGACCAACAGGTGTTCCCGGAATCAGTTTTTTTTTACCTGTGATCAAAAGGTGAAGTTGGTAATCTAAAAATAAACCCCCCTTACCTCTTTACCTCCCCAGGTGTTTCTTAATTAAGAGACGGGGACCTCAAGGTAAGTTTTTAGGGGAATTAGGGAGGCAGGTAAACACACACACACACACCTTTCTCCCCCTCCCTTTTCTGCCCTCTCCTTCCTCCTTCTTCCCGCTCCCTCTTTCCTTTGCATCTCCTTCCTCCTCCCACTTCCTTACCCTCCTCTCTTTCCCCTTCTTTTTTCCCTTTGCTTCTCTCTTTTCTTCCGGCCCACTCCTCTCCTTTCCTCCTCCCTCTTTCCCCCCCCTCTCCTTTCCTCGTCTCCCTCTCCTCTTTTCCTTCTTTTTTTGTCAGGCTGCCTCACCTTACCTCACTGTGTGTACATTATTGTTCTCTCTAGTGTACAGGATTCTTGGTGCACATGTATACGTGTGATCTGTGACGTCACTTATGTATACTGTATATTGATGGATTATGAATATATTTTTTTTAAATCCCGGAATGAATAAATGACACTAGCAAAAGCAATAAAAGCAATATTCGGTAAACAAACACACACACACACACACACACACACACACACACACACACACACACACACACACACACACACACACACACAACATACAAATTACATATTCACTCAAACGAACAAACAGACACAAGGTCATACACCACACTACAAAAAAAATTCACATAACAACAACAATACACACTTACATATAAACAAATAAATACACGAACATGGACACAAACAAACATAAACTAACGAAAATAAACACACAAACGCAAACATTTCTCAAACAACAAAACAAAGAACATAGGAAAAAAACCCCACACAAACACTCTCTTTTAACTGGACATCAAATGAATAAAGTTCGGAAAAGATCGAACACCCGGTATGTCCCCGAACTTCATCCCGGCTTCCTTATCATCCTTTGACATACATACATACATACATACATACATACATACATACATACATACATACATACATACATACTCTTATACAAAAATCTCCATATACAGTAGACTACAGAGGGAAAGAAAATGGTTGGTTAGGTTAGGTTAGGTTAGGTTAGGTTTGGTTAGGTTTGGTTTGGTTTGGTTTATATTAGGTTAGGTTTGGTTAGGTTTGGTTTGGTTTGGTTTGGTTTATATTAGGTTAGGTTTGATTTGGTTATGTTAGGTTATGTTATTTAATCATGAGGGAGAAAAAAGTTTGGGGGTGTTTAATTTTCATGTGTGGTTCTTGTTGTTGTTCTTGGTGTCACAGGTGTGCTGCCTTACCTGCCCCTCTGTTGACCTGCATATTTTCAGCATGATTGTTATTGTTATGCTGTTCTTGTTTGTTTTAATTGGATACTCTCTCTCTCTCTCTCTCTCTCTCTCTCTCTCTCTCTCTCTCTCTCTCTCTCTCTCTCTCTCTCTCATTCATTCCCCCTTCCTTCTCTTTCCTTTCGTCCGCCTCCTCCTTTTGCCTTCCACCTCTTCCCCTCCATCTCCTCCCTCCTCCATCACCTCCCCGTCCTTCCCTCTTCCCCTCCCCCTCCTCTTCCCTTCGTCCTCCTTCCCCCTTCCCCTCCCTTCCTACTCCTTCCCCCTCCTCTTCCACATTGATTCCACTACGAACCTCCAAGAAGCGATTTCAGAAACATGGTTCACGGAAGACACATTTCCTTCGCTGACACAGGTAATGCAAACTCATAAATCCTCTTCCTCCTCCTCCTCCTTCACCTCTCCCCCCCTCCACCCCCCTTCACACTAAGACCGGGTTGTGTAGTAGATGCGTTCATTATAGACATCAAAGAGAGTTATGGTTCAGGTACTTCAGGGTTTGTGGCACTGTCGATCGTAATGGGGAACAGGTGATGGATATTCGGTGATGAATGTTGATGATGGTTGTTGGTGATTGTTGTTGTTGGTGATGGTTGTTTGTGATTGTTATTGGTGATTGTTGTTGGTGATTGTTGTTGGTGATGACTGCTTCCTTCTCTGGCATACTCCACCCCTCACAGCAGCCTCCTACCCCTCACAGCATACTCTCACCCTCGCAGCATACTCTTACCCCCCACTTGCAGCTTACTCCCCTCTGGCATGCTCCCACCTCTACACAGCACTCACTCACCCCTCTACAGCATGCTCCACCCCTCACAGCATACTCTCACCCCTCACAGCATACTCTTACCCTCTTGCAACCTCCCCACCCTCTAGAGCATATTCACCCCTCTGCTTCTCTCATCCCTCTACATGTCTCCCACCACTCCTGCAGCATACTCTCACCCCACACCTCTACAGCATCTCACCCCTCAGCATACGCTCACAGCATGCTCCCACCCCCTCTGGCATACTCTCTCATCCCTCTACAGCATACTCCCACCCCGCACAGCATACTCTCATCCCTCTACAGCATGCTCCCACCCCTCTACATCATACTTACCACTCTGCAACATACTCCCCACCCCTCTACAGCATACTCTCACCCTCTACAGCATACTCACCCCTCACAACATATGCTCTGTATACTCCCACCCCTCACAGCATACTCTCATCCCTTCCTTTGTATGCTCCCACCCCGCACAGCATCTCTCATCCCTCTACAGCATACTCCCACCCCTCTACATGTCTCTCACCCCTCTTCAGCATATTCACCCCCACAGCATCTCCCGCCTCTACAGCATACTCCACCCCCATAGCATACTCACCCCTCTAGCATAATCACCCCTCTACAGCATGCTCCCACCTCTCTACAGCATACTCGACCCTCACAGCATACTCCCACCCCTCTACAACATACTCACCCCTCTACAGCATACTCCCACCCTCTACAGCATACTCTCACCCCTCTACAGCATGCTGCCCTCTACAGCATACTCAGCCCTCTACAGAATACTCGCTCCTCTACAGCACTTCTCTCTGTGCTCTCTCACCCCCATAGTATACTTCCACCCTCTACAGCATACTCCTACCCTCACAGCATACTCTCACCCCTCTACAGCATACTCCCACCCCTCTACAGCATACTCTCACCCCTCTACAGCATGCTCACCCCTCTACAGCATACTCGCCCCTCTACAGCATACTCACCCCTCCTACAGCCTCTCCCACCCCTCTACAGCATACTCGCCCCTCTGTCTCCCACCCCTCTACAGCATACTCGCCCCTCTGTATACTCACCCCTCTACAGCATACTCGCCCCTCTACAGCATACTCGCCCCTCTACAACGCCCTCGCCCTCTACAACGCCTCCGCCCCCTCTGCAGCATACTCGCCCTCTACAGCATACTCCCACCCCTTTACATGCTCGCCCCTCTACAGCATACTCCCACCCCTCTACAGCATACTCGCCCCTCTACAGCATACTCTCCCACCCCTCTACAGCATCTCCTTCCCTCTACAGCATACTCCCACCCCTCTATAGCATACTCGTCCCTCTACAACACTCCCTCGCCCCTCTACAACGCTCTCCCACTCCTCTACAGCATACTACCCCTCTACAGCATACTCGCCCCTCTAGCATACTCCCCACCCCTCTACAGCATACTCGCCCCTCTGCAGCATCTCCCACCCCTCTACAACCTCGCCCTCTACAGCCTCCTCCCACCCCTCCTAGCCTCACTGCCTCTACAGCATACTCCCCACCCCCTCTACAGCATACTCGCCTCTCTCACAGCATACTCCCCACCCTCTGCAACATACTCGCCCCTCTACAGCATACCCTCACACTCCCCTCACTGTGAAGCTCTACATGCGTCACGTGACTCCGGGATTACTGATACACGTAGCCCAGACATAGTTACTTTGTTCCGGGTTAGTTGGGGGTGTCTGCAGTGGTGGTCTCTGTACAGTGTCTGTGCCGTGGCTGTACCATTAGCTGTGCCGTGTCTGTACAGTGTCTGTGCCGTGGCTGCATGCCGTGGCTGTACCGTGTCTGTGCCGTGTCTGTACCGTGTCTGTGCCGTGTCTGTACTGCCGTGGCTGTGCCGTGGCTGTACCGTGGCTGTGCCGTGTCTGTGCCCGTGGCTGCACCGTGGCTGTACCGTGGCTGTGCGTGTCTGTACCGTGTCTGTGCCGTGGCTGTGCCGTGGCTGTGCCGTGTCTGTACCGTGTCTGTGCCGTGTCTGTACCGTGGCTGTGCCGTGGCTGTACCGTGGCTGTGCCGTGTCTGTGCCGTGTGCACCGTGGCTGTGCAAGTGGCTGTTCTTAGTGTCTCCAGCCACCCGTGTCTGTGCCGTGGCTGTACCGTGTCTGCTGCTGCCCGTGTCTGTGCCGTGTCTGTGCCGTGTCTGTACCGTGGCTGTGCCAGTGGCTGTGCAAGTGGCTGTGCCGTGTCTGTGCCGTGTGGCTGCACCGTGGCTGTGCAAGTGGCTGTGCCGTGTCTGTACCGTGTCTGTGCCGTGGCATACCCGTGGCCTGTGCCGTGTCTGCTTCTTACCGATATACATCTTGCCGTGTTTAACAAATGGAATCGTTGTGTGTTTCCCCGTGGCTGTAACATTTTCAGAATGTTGGTGCGTGTCTGGTCAGAAGTGTCTAGCAGAGTGGATTGTTGTTCTGTCTGTGTCTGTTATCCGTGTCTGAGTAGTATAGCCATCCGTGTCGTGTCTGTGTAATAATAGCCATCTGTGTCTGGTATCATTGTCTGAGTAGTAATAGCCATCCGTGTCGTGTCTGTGCCAATAATAGCCATCTGTGTCTGTTATCCGTGTCTGGTGTAATAGCCATCCGTGTCGTGTCTGTGTGTGTAGCCATCCGTGTCTGTGGAATAATAATATCCGTATCTGTTATCCGTGCCTGTGTAATATGTCATCTGTGTCTGTTATCCGTGTCCTACGGGTAAGTAATAGCCGTCCGTGTCGTGTCTGTGTAATGTATAGCCATCCGTGTCTGTGGAATAATAGCCATCCGTATCTGTTATCCGTGTCTGTGTAATGGCAGCCATGTGTCTGTTATCCGTGTCTGAGTAGTAATAGCCGTCCGTGTCGTGTCTGTGTAATAATAGCCATCCGTGTCTGTTATCCGTGTCTGAGTAGTAATAGCCGTCCGTGTCGTGTCTGTGTAATAATAGCCATCTGTGTGTCTGTTATCCCGTGTCTGATATTAATAGCCGTCCGTGTCGTGTCTGTGTAATAATAGCCATCCGTGTCTGTGGAATAATAGCCATCCGTATCTATTATCCGTGTCTGTGTAATAATAGCCATCCGTGTCTGTTATCCGTGTCTGAGTAGTAATAGCCGTCCGTGTCGTGTCTGTGTAATAATAGCCATCCGTGTCTGTGGAATAATAGCCATCATATCTGTTATCCGTGCCTGTGTATCAATAGCCATCTGTGTCTGTTATCCGTGTCTGAGTAGTAATAGCCATCCGTGTCGTGTCTGTGTAATATGTATCCGTGTCTGTGGGATGTATACATCCGTATCTGTTATCCGTGCCTGTGTAATAATAGCCATCTGTATGTCTGTTATCCGTGTCTGAGTAGTAATAGCCCGACCGTGTCGTGTCTGTGTAATAATATGCATCGTGTCTGTGGAACCAGCCGTATCCGTATCTGTTATCCGTGTCTGTGTAATATGTATCAAGTGTCTGTTATCCGTGTCTGAGTAGTAATAGCCGTCCGTGTCGTGTCTGTGTAATAATAGCCATCCGTGTCTGTTATCCGTGTCTGAGTAGTAATAGCCGTCCGTGTCGTGTCTGTGTAATAATAGCCATCTGTGTCTGTTATCCGTGTCTGAGTAGTAATAGCCGTCCGTGTCGTGTCTGTGTAATAATAGCCATCCGTGTCTGTGGAATAATAGCCATCCGTATCTCTGTTATCCGTGTCTGTGTAATAATAGCCATCCGTGTCTGTTATCCGTGTCTGGTAATGTGCTTCGTCCGTGTCGTGTCTGTGTAATAATAGCCATCCGTGGGAATAATAGCCATCCGTATCTGTTATCCGTGCCTGTGTAATAATAGCCATCTGTGTCTGTTATCCGTGTCTGAGTAGTAAAGCCATCCGTGTCGTCTGTGTAAAATAGCCATCCGTGTTCGTGAATAATAGCCATCCGTATCTGTTATCCGTGCTCGTGTAATAATAGCCATCTGTGTCTGTTATCCGTGTCTGAGTAGTAATAGCCGTCCGTGTCGTGTCTGTGTAATAATAGCCATCCGTGTTCTGGAATAATAGCCATCCGTATCTGTTATCCGTGTCTGTAATAATAGCCATCCGTGTCGTGTCTGTGTAATAATAGCCATCCGTGTCGTGTCTGTGAATATAGACATCCGTGTCTATTATCCGTGTCTGTTAATAATAGACATCATCTGTTATCCGTGTTTGTGTCCGTGTCTGTTATCCGTGTCTGGGATATAGCCATCCGTGTCTGTTATCGTGTCTGTTATCCGTGTCTGTGTATAGTCATCCGTGTCTGTTATCCGTGTCTGTGTAGTAATAGCCATCCGTGTCTGTTATCCGTGTCTGTGTATGTAATCATTGTCTGTTATCCGTGTCTGTGTAATAATAGACATCCGTATCTGTTATCGTGTTTGTGTCCGTGTCTGTTATCCGTGTCTGTGTAATAATAGCCATCCGTGTCTGTTATCCGTGTCTGTTATCCGTGTCTGGGTAATAATAGCCATCCGTGTCTGTTATCCGTGTCTGTTATCCTAGTTCAGACTTCTGAATGAAACAATTGAGAGAAGAAGGAGGAGAAGGAAGAGAAGCGAGAAGAAGTGAGAGAAGGAGAGAAGTGAGAAGGAGGAAGAAGTAGGGGAAATGAGGAACAGAAGTGAGAGAGGAGGAAGAAGTGAGAGAGGAGGAAGAGAAGTGAGAAGGAGGAAGAGAAGTGAGAGAAGGAGAGAAGTGAGAGAAGGAGGAAGAAAGTGAAGGAGGAAGGAGGAAGAAGTGAGAGAAGGAGGAAAAGTGAGAGAAGGAGAACAGAAGTGAGAAAGGAGGAAAGAAAGTGAAGAAATGAGGTATGATGGAGATAAATGAAACAATATAAGATGTGTGGTAGGAGTGGGTGGAGGGTGGGTGGAGGAGTGGGTGGGTGGAGGGGTGGGTGGCTGGAGGGAGTGGGTGGGTGGAGGGGGTGGGTGGCTGGAGGTGGGTGGCTGGAGGGTGGGTGGGTGGGGTGGGTGGGGTGGGTGGGTGGAGGGGGTGGGTGGGTGGAGGGGTGGGTGGAGGGTGGGTGGGGAGGGGTGGGTGGAGGTGGGTGGGTGGAGGGAGTGGGTGGAGGAGTGGGTGAGTGGAGGTGGGTGGAGGAGTGGGTGGGTGGAAGGGGGTGGGTGGAGGGTGGGTGGGTGGAGGGTGGGTGGAAGGGGGGTGGCTGGAGAATGGTGGAAATGATTGGAAGGAGAGGGTGGAAGGAATGGTGGGTAGAGAGAATAATAAAAGGGATTCTCTCTCATTCCTTCTCTTCATTCTCTCTAACCTCCCTCTCCTTCTCTCCCTTCCTTCTCTTCTTCTCTCCCTTGTCTATATCTCCGCCTCCCCCCTCCACCTCTTCCTCCACCATCTACCTCCCTCCTCCCCTTCCCTTCTGCTTCCCTTCCTCCACCTCTGCTTCCCTCCACCCCCCCCCTCCCTCCCCTCCTTCCTCCATTTCCCTCCACTTCCCATAACCTCCCCCGACAGTGTCCTCCGCTCCCCCCGACAGTGTCCTCACCCCGACAGTGTCCTCCCCCCCGACAGTGTCCTCCACGAACCAGCCAAATTAAATAATCTCTCGTAGCTTTAAGGTACAGACAAAATTGCCGCCGAGTTAATGAAGACTGACGTCACTAAGTTACTACCTGCGTGTGTGTGTGTGTGAATTTATTTTACGGGTTATATTGCTGAACTCAGGGTATGCACCCCACACACACACACAGAGTGCTGAGTGGCTCGGTACTTACGGTCGTCATATTAAGTATTTATCAGTATAGATCACGTTATCTTCAACAACTACGTAGCTACAGGGATAACATCTTAACCCAGACAAAGAAATGGACACTGTTATATTAATTAAAATAAGTACAGTCTGACGCTTAATCGGATTTTCTCGTGGAACTTTTCGGAGTAACTACTTTGTTTATAACGTGTGTTACCTCCTGAAAGCACTTCCCGGTGATATTAATTTCCCCCGAGTGTGCTTGCTGAGTGGCCTGTTTACCCAAAAATGTCAGGAGATATGCTTGCTTAGTGGCTTAATAGGAAGTAGTAAATTTTATGCATGCTTGTTTATTAAATTGGGTTCCATCACGCTTACCGAGTGGCCTTGATAAAAAAAATAGGTGTGGATGGCCTCTAATATCGTTGGCGGCATGATTAATGACTGGCCCTCTGACAAAGAATGGATGGCTATATGCATATTGAGTGGCCAGCTGACAACAAATGAATTACCATAAGCTTGCTGAGTTGCCTCTTGACATCAAACGGAGGAAGATATGTTTGTTAAATGTCCTGATGATAAAAGGAAGTAGATATGATTAGTAAGGGACCTGTTGACAAAAGAGAGAAAGTATGCTTAGTAAGTGGCTTATTGACAAAATTATAGAAGGATTGTACCCCCGCTGAGTGGCCCGCCTTGGCAAGCACCACCTGAATAGAGGTCCCTTGGGTGTTATGTTATCGATGCTTTAATGAGTCTTATTATGTAGGATAGAGACTTTAAAGCTCCATTTTAATTATGTCTCATCGTCAGGGAGCCTTTGAGATATTATTGTGTGAGTTTTACCTTAATAATGTCGGGTTCAGTGTTATTTCTTGCACTGATTTCTAAGAAGGCGCTAATGGGTGTGCATGTGTGTGTGTGTTAGTGATCAATATATACGTAACACAACAGTTCATCATAAATATATCTTTCGTTTAATTCATTAGATATTTCCAAGAACTGACGAACTTTCTAAAACTTCTCTTTGCCGATTTAACTGAGGAATTACATGATCATCGCTTTACTGAGGAACTTTTTAAGGTGCAAACTTTACTGGGAGAAAGTTCCTTAGTGTGCTGAAGAAGGTTCCACCAATATGGGAAGGTAAGCCACATAATGCTTGCTGGCGTAGTACTAGTAATGACAAGTTACATAGTTGCGTAAATCCTTGCGTATTTGACTCGCCTATTGCGTAAAATAGCGTTATCTTACACAGTGTTGCGTAGTATTGATTTAAATGGCCTTGTATAGTATTATATACAGTATTATAATAAGTAGTAGTATCGCGAACTGTAATCCTGAGTTAATATCTTCCTCAGTGTATTACCGAACAGTGAGCAAGACTACCACCTACAAGTGACTCAGAGGGAGGGAAATTTTGTCCCATAGAAAAGTCATTCAGAAACGAGAAGAGACATTTTACTCGTTCCAAAACTTTCCGAAGTCGATTCCAGTATTTAATTAGACTGTAGACTCTGTTATTTACTGTCGGTAGTTGTCATAGTGTGGAGTTATTGACGTTGTGATTTTTTTGTTTGTTAATCCCAGTTATGTCCAGCGCCATCAAACCTCCCCATTGTTTACGTTTCTGATGAGTTTGTTGACAATGTGACGTCATGTGGTACCTACTGGTGGTAAATACCTTATAAATGATTCATATTGGAGCCATTTACTAATATGTCTCTGGCCTTTAGATAATGTTAATTTATGTTACAATATGTTTATTATTGTTTATTAATGGCCTTAGTCCAGTGTTAACTCTTCATGTTTTGTTAAATATATTATGTGTTTTGTAAAGTAGGATAATACTCTCTCTCTCTCTCTCTCTCTCTCTCTCTCTCTCTCTCTCTCTCTCTCTCTCTCTCTCTCTCCTCTCTCTCTCTCTCTCCCCCTCATGTACAATACTCCCTTTTCTCTCCTAGGGACTATCTCCAGCTCCTTTGTCTCCGTGTTGATTTTCCTCACAGTTGGCTGACCCTTTTAAGAGTGGTGGTAGAGCCTCTCTCTCTCTCTCTCTTATTTATCTAATTTCTCTTCTTTCTGCTGCCTCTTCTTATTCCTCCACCCCTCTCTTCTCTCTCTCTTTCATCTCTCATTTCTTTCTTTTTCTTTTCATCTCTCTCTTTCCTCCTGCTTGTTACGGGCAAAACAAGAGACAGTAAAAGGGTGAAGGAGAGAGGTTATTACAAGCTAGGTGGAGAGAGAGAGAGAGAGAAAGAAGAAGAAGAGAGAGAGAGAGAGATGAGGGCGAGGGAAGAGAGTGAAAGAATGGGAATTTGAAGGGGAAAGGACAAGAGATGTGAAATTTAGTGGAATAGTTAAGAGAAGGGGAATAATTATGGAAATGGAGGAGGGGAGAGGAGGGGAGAGAAAAGGTGGATGTAAGAAACGAAGGATGGAGAGGTGAATGGAAAAGGACGTGTTGCTGGAAAGAGATAATAATTGACGGAATGAGAGGGAAGCAGAGACAAGGTGATAAGAGTTGGGAGTATGTATGTATGTATGTATGTATGTATGTATGTATGTATGTATGTATATATGTATGTATGGTATGTATGGTATTATGTATGTATGTATGTATGTATCCCGAGTTAGGTATTTCTGCTTCAAGTGTGGCATGTATGAATATATGTATGTAATTGTGTGCGTATGATCCTATGAGCACATTCGAGTATACATATGTATGTGTTCACCTTCCCCTTTTGTGTATTTTTTCTTGAGGTGTTTTATAGGAAGAGTCTGAATTAATTTAATTGTCTCTCTCTCTCTCTCTCTCTCTCTCTCTCTCTCTCTCTCTCTCTCTCTCTCTCTCTCTCTCTCTCTCTCTCTCTCTCTCTCCTTGACCCACCGTAGGCCTGGCTGACACCTCTTAAGCAATCCTCCTCCCTGCCTCCACCCCACCTCCTCTTTCTCCCTGTCCTCTCACCTCCCCTCCTTCTCCTCCCTCACCCTCCCCCCTCTCCCACTTCCTTTGGGTCCTTTGAACAAGTGAGCGTCTTTTGACCCTCACCTCCCCCACCAGGCCTCCTGTACGCTCTTCCATGTCCTTCCTCCACTCACCCCTACACTCTCCTCCCTCCTCTTCCACCCTCCCTCCACTCTCTTCCTCTCTCCCTTACTCTCTCCTCTCCCACTTTAAGATCAAGACATGTATTCGGACCTCTCACCCTGCTCACCCTCCCCTCTCCCTCCTTCACCTCCCCCCTCTTCTTTACATCCTTTCTTCCATTGTTATCTGTCTTCCCTTTATTTTTTTCTTCCCTCTCACCTATCGTTTCTACTTTATTCCCACTCATTTATCTTACTTCCCCTCTCCCACTCTCATATATGTTTTCCCCTCTTAACACATCCATCTTACAGCTCATGTAGTTCTCTCACTCTCCTCCCCCTCTCATCCCTCTCCCTGGATCATCTTTTCCAAATACGACTTCCCTCTCATTCCCACTCTTCCCTCTTCCTCGTCTATTCTGTCCAATCTCGCTGTCTTTCTCATTACCACTCTTCTATCACCCACTCTCCCCTCACCCACTCTTTTCCCACTCTTATCCCATTCACACTCCCCTCACCCACTCTTATCCCACTCACTCTCCTCATTCCCACTCACTCCCTCACCCGTTCTTCTCCCACTCACTCTCTCCTCTCCCACTCTTCTCCCTCACTCTCCCTCACCCTCTTTTCCCATAATTCTCTCTCCACTTCCCTCCTCTCCCCTCACCTCTTCTCCTCCTCTCTTTCCCTCCTCCTCCACCCATTCTTCTCCCACTCACTTCCCCCTCACACACCCCACCCTTTCTTCTCCCACTCACTGTCTCCTCTCCCACTCACTTCCCCCTCACACACCCCACTCTTCCTTCTCCCACTACCTCTCTCCCACACCCATCGTATCCCTCTCTTTCCTCTCTCACAATCGCGCTCTCATCTCCGTCCCACTCTTCCCTCTCCCTCCCACTCTCCCCTCTCCTCCATTTTGCCCTCCACGACACGCTTGAGATAATACTTTAAAAGTCTTTTGAAATGTTATTAATTTCTTTTGATATATGATGGAGATTGACACATGATGAGGGAGGGGGAGGGGTGGGGGAGGGAAAGGGTGGAGGAGAGAGGAAAAGGGTGGGGAAGGGGTGGAGGAGGGAGGGGGTAAGATGGGGAAGAGGGTGGAGGAGGGGGTAGTGGTGTAGGAGGGAGGGGTAGGAGTGAAGGAGGGTGGAGGAGAAGACTGAGGTGTGGGGAAGTGGAGTGTGGAGGAGAAATAGGGAGAGTAGAGGTGGGGAAGGGGTGGAGGAGAGAGACAGGGTGTGGGAGAGGGGGAGTGGAGGGGGGTAAGGAGTGGGGAGGGAATGAAGGAGAGACGAAAGGGGTAATGAGGGGGGGTGGAGGGTGGTAGGAGTGGGGAAGGGGGTGGAGGGAGAGACAGGGGTGTGGGGAAGTGGGTGGAGGGTAGGGAGGGGGTGGGGTGGGGAAGGGGGTGAAGGAGAACCCAGGGTGTGGGGAAGGGGGTGGAGGGTAGGGAGGAGGGTAGAAAAATTGGGGAAGGGGGTGGAGGAGAGACAGAAAGGGGTGGGGGAAGGGGTGGAGGGTAAGGGTGGGGAAGGGGTGGAGGAGAGACAGAAAGGTGGAGGGGGTGGGGAGGGTAGGGGTGGGGAAGGGGTGGAGGAGAGAGACGAGGGGGGTGTGGGGAAGGGGTGGAGGGTAGGGAGGAGTAGGAGTGGGGAAGAGGTGGAGGAGAGACAGAAAGGGGTGTGGGGAAGGGGGTGGAGGGTAGGAGGGGGCAGGGGGTGGGGAAGGGGTGGAGGGAGGGAGGGTGGGGTGGGGAAGGGGTGGAGGAGAGACGAAAGGGGTGTGGGGAAGGGGTGGAGGGGTAGGGAGGGGTAGGGAGGGGTAGGGAGGGGTAGGGTGTCTCCAAGTTTACCACATAAATATTGACTAGTATGTAGACACCGACCTTCATGTTTGTTGACCCGAGGCTGAGGTGATGTTACTTCTTTCTTCTTCTTTCTTCTTTCTTCTTTCATTCTTACTTCTTTTTTCTTTATTATTACTTCTCTCTTCCTGCTGTTGTTCTTGTTGTTGTTGTTCTTCTTGTTCTTGTTCTTTTTCTTTTTCTTCCTCTTTTGTATTTTACTCTTTTCCATTTCCCTCTCTTTTCTCCTCTTCTTTTTCCTCCTCTCTTCAATCCATATATCTCTCCTGTCTTTTCGTCTTCGCCTTTTATTCCTCTCTTCTTTTTCCTCCTCCTCCTCCTCCTCTTCATCATCCTCCTCTTCTTCCTCCTCCTCATCCTCCTCCTTCTCCTCCTGCTTCCAATGTTACAGAGTCTTTGTAAAAAATCCATTTGTAGTGTCAATATTTGCAACCATTGCCTTCTTGTACCAGTATTCTCAAAGGCTCTTACGTTAAATATTTTCCCCTTAAGTTCCTCACTTTAAACCACGACAAGACGACGAATTCTGAGAAACTCTTTTTTTTTTTTTGGGTGGGAGGAGAGGGTGATTTTGTATTTCTCTTAACTAAACAAATATACGAACGCAATTTAACTGTCTCATTTGTAAGTTACGAACGAAAGATTTCCTAGCTAAAGGCAAGGAAAAAGAAAAAAAAAGTGGCGTTAAATATCACCAAAGACTATATACCTTTAATTGTTGTTGTTAATTGTTATTTACGAGACAAAATACAAATGGCTCGTACGAAGCTTTGAGGATTTCTTCTTTCAGGACGGTTCGGCCATGACAGTCAATGTTTACACTTGGAATGGGTTTTATGAAGACAGTGTAGTGAAGGAAGATGTAGACCAGAGAGAGAGAGAGAGAGAGAGAGAGAGAGAGAGAGAGAGAGAGAGAGAATAACAAGAACGAGGTGATGATGATGATGATCGTGATGAAGAGGAAGAAGATAATACAAAAATAATGATAAATATTAAGGTAAACGAAGAACAGTTGAAAGGAGGAGTAGTTTAAAAAGAACAAAAATGAAGAAGACGTAGACGAAGAACATGGAGGAGGAGGAGGAGGAGGACGAGGTGTATCGACAGCAGGTGGTGTGGTAGGAGGGTATTGAACCACCTGTGTACAGCCATCTGTCTAATTCTCTCCCGTATGTCTTAAGTGAATTCTTGGAAAGCTCTCAATTTACTGCGTGAGATTAGTTCGTATCTGTTTGACTGTCTCTCTGTCTATCTATCTACTCATCTATCTGTTTTCCTGTCTATCTGTCTTTGTATGTACAGTTGGCTTCACTCCTGCGTTTACCACTTAGCGTTGCCAGTGCTATCGTTCCCTGTGGTCTGAACGTCAAGTTTGTATTACAGTAAATATGTGTTGGCCACTTCCTGATTGTTTTGATTGCTAATTAATCCCTTCATTACGATGTTTTCTTATCTATTTTATTCTGGTTACCGACAGGCGATTTTATTTGGCTGGGGAAGTTCCATCTCGTAGTCAATGGGTTTAACAAAACTTCGGTGCTTCTACAAGATATAGTTTCAAACATATTTATAATCCATTTGCTCATAAATGCCCAATTTTGCAGAGGAACAACGTACGACATAAATTCACCCCCTTCTCATCCTAATGTGACTTTAGTATTTTCATCTAACTAGCGCTAGACGAGTACTTTCAGCAGAGGAAACCCTATCAGTATTGTCAAACCGTTAACCTTCATTGTACAGTAATATCTCACAACTGTTATGCATTTCCCGTCCTCACCCTTCAACTAGTATAGCACCCACAGTCTCCTTCCCCACACTAAGACAGCAGCTACCAAAGACACACCCCTCCACTCTACCTCCCGCGCACTAACGAATGTTTAGAATTCACACTTCTGACTTCGGGGGTTCAGACCTCAGTGAGAGAGAGGATGGGCAACGGTAAGTTGTAAACGCGGGTGTGGAGCCAATTGTACGTTTCATTGTATGTATTATGTCACTATACTGTGCTGTGCATTTATTGTTCACAACAGTCAGCCAGTACGCCTCTCTCTCTCGTTTTGGGTAGGTGTGGTTATTATTATTATTATTATTATTATTATTATTATTATTATTATCATCATTATTATTATTTTATTGTTAAAGCCACTTTCTCTAGCCTTCATAAGCACACATCTTGGTTCAAAGAAAAGAAGCGGGAGCATTTCTCGTGAACTTCAAAGGGACATTTCCTGAGGTTGAAAGAATTAGTTCAGAAGTAAAGATAATTTTTCCAGGGCGTCAGGAAGATATTTCTCCATAGTTTGAATACAATATTTTTCTCCTGAACATGTCGATATTACCTACACGTAAACTTAAAGATAAAACTATACTAAAATTCCTTGAAATCTATTAAGTTCAATAAAGTTTACCTTACCTTGGGAATTATTTGAATAAAGTTCCTTGACTGGACTTTGATTGGTTGAAAAAAATTCCAGGTAAGACGTTGATTGGTTGAATAAAAGTTCCAGGTAAAACGTTGATTGTTTGAATTAAATTTCCGGTCTCGATGCTGATTGGTTGGATATTCTTTTATCTCTGTACAAGGATGAGGAAATTTTCTTATATTAAATTTCCTCCACTTCGAATGGAGACGTTCTGTGTACAATCGCCCAAAGAATTTATATCACTATTTCCAGAAACTTTAACTCAGAAATTTATATCTTGGAACAATCAGATTCGCTTTATTTTCTTTTCGTTTTTTTTCGATGTAGGACACAATATTGTGAAATAATAACAGAATTTTGTTATATTTTCAAACGAAATAATATGACATACCAGATTATCGTTCAGGGACATTCAGGAATAATTTACGGATTTAAAATTGGACGTTAAAATGAATAGGTATACATTAATTGTGTTAAGCTGAAATGAATATCAAATAAAAAATATGAATTGAACAAATATTCATACTCACATTTATACCCGGTCTTCACTGAATAGGCAAACGAATATTTTCCATATTCACCTCCTCGATGAAGGATGGCGTAAGGTGGAAAAACATTAATATAACAAAGCTTTGGGTTTAGAGTGTTTACAGTATATCCCTAAGTAAATGTTTATTGTTACGGTTTTCTCCTCGTATTTAGAAGAAAATTATTTGTTTCTTTTCCTCTGAAGGTTTAGTACTTTTTTAACATCAAAGCATAAAATATAAAACATTAAAGATTACCGTTTACTGCCCATTCGTTATTTCACATAAAAAGGTAAAATTTGGCTAAAGTGTGTTAACTTCTGTGAACAATTATTCATTGAATAATTACTTTAGAACAACAAACGCCTTCATATTTATCTAAAAGTAAAACAACTTCCAAACAAGAAAATGAACCACACCAGAATATTCCAGGGTACAGTATTCGCCAGACGCCGCTGTTTAGACCAATCATACTGAAAACGGTCACAACCAGGGCTGTCGGGATTTCCGATTCTTGTTTATCGAACACGCTGATTGGTTCAAATCCGGTAATTCGTCTGCTAATCGGTAAATTGATGACGTAGTCGGTAAACCGTGACGTCACTGCTCCGACTCTCGGTAAATTACCAACTTTAGGAAATACGCTTTTTCATGGCTAAAACACCGTATAGAATACACAGAAATAAATTGTAGATGTATTTAATTACCTTACCTACATTTTACTAGCAATATTTTAGCGGAACTATATTCTGCTGAGTCACACAACTCAAGCCATGTTACAATGTGTAAAATAAGGTCATGTATATATTTCTTGTGCTTAGTTATGCTTCTAAATGTTTAGATATTTGTATTTTTTTATGTATTGTCAAAATAAAATTGTTGAAATGTTTTGGTTATTTTTGTATTCAGTATTATCGAAAAGTAATACAAATTACAATTGATAAAATACAAATCTCTGAATTGTGTATAATGCAGTGTTTATTATTCGGACATCTAATATACTATAGGACTAGGTGTGTGTGTGTGTGTGTGTGTGTGTGTGTGTGTGTGTGTGTGTTCTGGGCAGCCGAAACGGCACAATCGTTTTTCATCAAACTTGGTGGAAAACTCGCAAAAAAATCGTAGAGTGAACAAACCTGGTCCCATGCCGATGGTTTCTTTAGGAAGGCATTAGTTAACAATTTTATTTACGATGGAAAACGATGCAAGTCTACGGACTTGGCGCACCCTCATTCGCTGTACGCTGTCACGAGCGTTAAAACTTTCACAAGGGCACGAAGGGCCCGCGATCACTTGTTTATAAAACTAATGACAGGAACAATGAAATTCACTGAGTATGAGGACTACTCTAATATAATTACTGTATCTGGGATCTTCGTTACCCCTCACCACACATTATATTATAGAAAATCTTAATATTACGTCATGTTCTCGCAACCAATCACAACGCGAGCAGTTGAACCAATCAGCGTGTTCGGTAAACAAGAGTCGGAAATCTCGTCAGCCCTGGTCACAACACTCCCTGGGGTGACTGCACATCCAACTAACCTCTCAACCTACGAAACGGAGATAAGATTCCCCTAAATGGCGTCAAAAATACAGAGACTATCAAACCCAGACTACTATTACAGAGTTTAGGTACGTGTGCTTGAGAATATAATAATGTCTTATAACACTATAAAAATAGCCTTTTGTGGTTTTTCTTTAGTCCCACCCCCCCTCCCTCTCTCTCAGGGGATTACCGATGCGTCCTTTTTTATGTAAATATAAAGAAAATAATGAAAATATGTATTGGTAGGGAAAGTGCCCGAGGAGTAGTGCTCTCTCTACTGTTTTATTTTCAATATGTTTTTCTTTCCAACACAAAGAATCTCGACAAATTCATTATTATTGATTTCTATTCTTTTTAGATGATTTTTTTTCTTCGTCCTCTTGTTCGTTACTGATAAAAAAAAGTGAAATAAAAGGGTTTTGTTGTGCTTCATTTGTTTCAGTAATTAGCTGAGGATCGTAAAGGTATTATATTTATATTCGTTTGTTTTTTCTTGTGGGGTAACTCCGTAAAATATGAAATGATTTTTTTGTGTGTTTGGATGTTTTTATGTTTTATTGGATGTGTGTGTGTGTGTGTGTGTGTGTGTGTGTGTGTGTGTGTGTGTGTGTAGTAATAAGTTACAGTTAAATTATCACCATATTTACCTGATAACTTAATACAGATACAATCACTCAGCCAGAACTGTAATCTAGTAACTGGGTACACAAGTACAGCTATTAACTCCTATTATTGGTTTCAGTCATCCTTTAGTTAAAACTGACTTCAGACGACAACCAATACAGTCATTTTGTAGTTTTAACTGATTCTAACTACAACCAATACAGTGATCTGGTAGTTGAAAGTCATAACGACCAGGCACAGCTATCCGGGGTCGTTATAACTGGCACTGAACCACTGATGAGTTTTTTGTGAAATGAATGAAATGTTGATAGAATTGGATTTCACTGCCGACCTTTCCATCAACCTGTCAATTATCTCCCAAAATTGAAGTTATGTTTAATGGTGATGGTCATAATTATTTTGCAGTTTTTTTTTTTTATTTATTTTCCATTTGTTGTTTGGTTGGAGTCCGTTCTTGTGATTGGAGGGTGACCGCGTCGTAACGAGAAAGATGATTGGCAAGATTCAGGTGACCGCGTCGTAACGAGAGAAATGATTGGAAAGATTCAGGTGACCGAATAGTAACGAGAGAAATGACTAAAGAAAACTGAAGAAGAAGGTAATCTAATCATACTAAATTTGGGACACACACACACACACACACACACACACACACACACACACACACACACACACACACACCAGCGAATAAAGCCTTAGAAAGTCCGGACCCATAAGGACTCACTGCCTTCTTGCTTACTTACCTAATATGTCTGTATATTTAATAGAGACAAAATAGCTTGAAGATCCTATCGTTCCCAGGATTATGTCTGACTGCTTGTGTATATAATGGCATTCCGTGCGCATAATGGAGGCAAGGTTACTTTATGACTCGACTGTAACTAGATAATATAGCTGTCTGGTTCGGCTCCCCGCTTTACGTATTGTTTTACCTTATAGTTAGGTTAGGTTAGGTTAGGTTAGGTTAGGTTAGGTTAGGTTAGGTTAGGTTAGGTTAGGTTTTACGTTATGGTGTCTTGAAGGATATAGACCCCGGGCGGTGACTTGCTTCCTTAGTGCCCATCTCTCTTCCCTTACCTCCCCCTTCTCCCCCTCTCTTCTACCTCCTTACACACCCACCTCTTCCCCCCTCTCTCTCTTACTCCCTCTCCTCTCTTCTCCTCCTCCCCTCTATCCCCCTTCCCACCCCTCTCTCCTAACCTCCTTACTCACCCACCCTTTCCTCATACTATCCCTCATCCTATTCCTTTCCACTCCTCCCTATCCCCTTAGTCACATCTCTCCTATCCTTCTACCCTTAACTCCCACTCCCTCTTCTCCCCCTATCCTAGTAACCCCCCTATCCTAGTAACCCTAGTACCACCTCCCACCCCCCTACCTCCCCAACCCCCTACCTCCCAACCCCCCTCCCAACCCACCTCCCCAACCCTACCTCCCCAACCCCCTCCTAAACCCTCCTACCTCCACCAATCCCTCCTCCCTCACCTCCCACCCAATGCACTCCTACCCCTACTACCCTCATCCCCCCCACCCCTTCCCTCCTCCCTCCCCCTCTGCTGCTGGAGACACGATACCTGGCACTTGTCAACGCTGTCTTTGGTCTTGACACTCCCACTGGCACTACCAGCCTTGCTTGCTTATCTTGTTTGTTTGTTCCTCAGTGTGAATAGTGTTTCTGTGCGAGTGTGTGTAAGAGAGTGAGTGAGTGAGTGAGTGGTGAGTGAGTGTGTGTGTTTCTTCAGTGATCAGTGTTTGTCTGTGTGTGTGTGTGTGTGTGTGTGTGTGTGTGTGTGTGTGTGTGTGTGTGTGTGTGTGTGTGTGTGTGTTTATCTGTAAGTTATCGTGTCATGTAGGCTGTTAATGCTTGTGTTTGTTGCTGGGCAAAATCCTTCACTGTTGTTACGTTTGTTTGTTGACAATGTTTTTGTGTATGTGTGATCACCTGAAGATTAAGCACCCTAACCTAACCAAACCTAACCTAACCTAACTGAACCAAATCCCCAGGTAACGTTAGGGTGTTAAATCATTGGCACAATACGCTATGCAGGGCTGATCTTCAGGTGATTCTGTAACTTTTAATTAGTTTATGCTTGTTAGTGATATCTTGTGTCTCTGGCGTAGTGAGGTCATGTAGGAGACTTGATTGATTGACCTCTTTTGGACCTCGTTAAGTGAGTACTGTACATATTGAATGACCTCAGAGGGATTTTCACCATTATTTTTTTTATTTCGGATCACGTGAAGTTTAGACAACCTGGCTTAATTCCATGTGATGTTTCAACTCCTTAGCACTATCTGGGGGTTAGGTTAGGTTAGGTTAGCGTGAGGAAGTCTACTCATTAGGTAAAATAAGTTAAGGTATTTAATCTTCACCTTATCCTTTTTGCTGTAATTGTTTAAGGAATCTCTCGTATGACTCCCGAACAGACAGGTGTACCTCACTAATTGCAACAAGATGACAGGTAGACAGGTAGAAGTTACTGAGTTATGTTCAATGGGTTAATACGTACAGTAGGTCAAAGGTCAGGTCCCGTTTTGAAAGATAAGTCTATTGCAGTTGTTTGTCATATTATGGTTGTCAGTGTGTTTGTTGGTATTTTTTTGTGAGTTTTTATTAGATGAGAGTTTTATACAAGGTTAGTACCTGTCAGCTGTATTTCCTAGTTTTGTTCTTGTTCTGACGCTCAAACGTAATTTCTAGACGACTGTTGTTGTTAGATGATGATGCAAACTGTTAGACAGATATTGTGTTGTGTTATGGTGGTATGTTGAGTTGTGTTGTGGTGGTATAGTGTTGTATTGTGGTGAAGTGGTGTTGAATTGTGTTGAGGTGTTGCTTGCTGGAGATACATCACTGGCAGCTGGGGAAATAATTTACATTCATAGCGACGGTGTGTGAGAGTATCATGTGTTGGGATGTGACTCGTGTGTTTCATTTGTCCCGGGATGGCAGGGGGAAGAAGAGACGGGGGAGAGACATCTTAGAGAGACAGAGAGACAGTGAGATAAAGAGACTTCGTGAGAGAAAAACGTGAGACTTACTTGTGTGTGTGTGTATGTGTGGTATGGTGTAGTGTGGTGTAGGTGTGGTGGAGGTGTGGTATGGTGTAGTGTGGTGTAAGTTTGGTGTAGGTGTGGTATGGTGTAGTGTGGTGTAGGTGTGGTGGAGGTGTGGTATGGTGTAGTGTGGTGTAGGTGTGGTATGTTGGAGTGTGGTGTAGGTGTGGTATGGTGGAGTGTGGTGTAGCTGTGGTGGAGGTGTCGTATGGTGTAGTGTGGTGTAGGTTTGGTGGAGGTGTGGTATGTGGTGTGGTGTGGTGGAGGTGTGTGTGTGTGGGTGTGGTGTGGTGTGGTGTGGAGGTGGTTGGTGTGAGGTGTGTGGTGTATGGTGGAGTGTGGTGTGGTAGGTGTGGTATGTGTGTGTAAGTGTGTGGTGTGGTATGGTGAGTGTGGTGTGGGTGTGGTATGGTGTGTGGTAGTGTGGTGTGGTGTTGGTGGAGGTGTGGTATGGTGTAGTGTGGTGTGGGTGTGGTGGAGGTGTTGTATGGTGGAGTGTGGTGTAGGTGGTGGGGTGTGGTATGGTGTTGTGGCAGGTGTGGTGTGGTGTGTGTGTGTAAGGTTTGTGTGTGAGGTGTGGTATGGTGTGGTGTGGTGTGAGGTGGGTGTGAGGTGTGGTATGGTGGTGGTGTGGTGTGGTGTGTTGGTGGGAGGTGTGGGGTGTGTGAGGTGTGTAGGTGTGGTGGGTGTAGGTGTGGTGGAGGTGTGTAGGTGGGTGTATGGTGTGGTGGAGGTGGTGTCGTATGGTGTAGTGTGGTGTAGGTTTGGTGGAGGTGTGGGTAGGTGGTAGGTGTGGTAGGTGTGGTGGAGGTGTGTGTGTGGTGTAGTGTGGTGTGGGTGTTGGTGGAGGTGTGGTGGTGTAGTGTGGTGTGAGGTGTGGTGGAGGTGTGGTGTGGTGTGTGTGTGGTGGTAGGTGTGTGAGGTGTCATGGTGTGTGGTGTGGTGTAGGTTTGGTGGAGGTGGGGTGTAGTGTGGTGTAGGTGGTGTAGGTGTGGTGTGGTGAGTGTGGTGTAGGTGTGGTGGAGGTGTGGTGTGGTGTGGTGTGGGTGTGGGTGGTGGAGGTGTGGTATGGTGTAATGTGGAGGTGTGTGTGTGGTGTGGTGTATGGGTGTAGGTGTGTGGTGGAGGTGTGGTATGGTGTAGTGTGTGTGTAGGTTTGGGTGGAGGTGTGGTATGGTGGAGTGTGGTGTAGGTGTGGTGGAGGTGTGGTATGGTGGAGTGTGGTGTAGGTGTGGTGGAGGTGTGGTATGGTGGAGTGTGGTGTAGGTGTGGTATGGTGGAGTGTGGTGTAGGTGTGGTATGGTGGAGTGTGGTGTAGGTGTGGTGTAGTGTGGTGTAGGTGTAGTGTGGTGTAGGTGTTATTGTCGTTGCTATTTTTCCTGTTATTGTCTTTGTTATATTTGTTCTTGTTATTGTTTTTGTCATTGTTCTTGTTATTGTTCCACTGACCATAAAAAAATTTGTTTGTGACCTTTTTTTGTTTGCCATTCTTTATCCGTTTGTTTGCTTGTCTTTATTTGTTAATTTGTTTGCTTCTTGTTAATTGGGATTTTCTTGTTCTGTTTTTCCTAATATTAATAATTTGAAAGATAATTTAGTTCCCGATAATTAACCATTTAATTATAAGTAGTTATCCATTAGATAATGTTTCTAAATACCTGACCTGAACGTGAAGAAAAAAAAAATCCCAGTATTATTTAACCTTTGAATGAAAAAAAAAAATTACCTTCCACTTATTGCATCTAATAATCTCGACTGCTAAAAAATAATAATAGCTGCTATTAATGACAAACATTTTTCCCATTGTATTTATTTTTTATATATTAAAGTTTCGTGTATTCCGGGTTTTTTTTTAATAGAGGGGATATGTACAATTGTTTTTTTTTATTAAATTGTATCAAGTTTTCTGTCGTTTTTTCCCAGATTAGTTTAAGACTTTTAAGAATGGAGGTGTCTGGTTTAAACTATTGTCTTAATTTATTTTTGGTATCCATGGAACTTCGCAATTCACATATGGAACTTCGCAATTCACATATGGAACTTCGCAATTCACATTCTAGGGATTTTTTTTATGAGTGTGAAAATATGACTCCTCAGTTTTAAACCCGTTGAGTGCTATGTCGTAATTTCTTGAGTACAATGTCTTAATTTCTTGAGTACAATGTCTTAATTTCTTGAGTACAATGTCTTAATTTCTTGAGTACAATGTCCTAATTTCTCGATTACGATGTCTTAACCAAATTCTTAGCCTCTTCGCACTCAGACGGTCGCTATCGTACTCTAGGGGTCAAATCATCGTTCTCAGGTTGTCATATCATATCCTAAGGGGTTGCTGGTTCGATTCCGGGGTACCTCTAGTCCACCCAGCTGCAGACGAGTACCTAATGTGTGTGTGTACCTACCGTGTTCTTATTGCATTCAGTCCACGTAGAGAAATAAAGGAGTATAATGTGTATTTAGTGTTCTACTTCACTAGTGCCATTAAGTACTCCACTAGTGCCATTAAATGATGTACTAGTGCCATTAAGTGATGTATTAGTGCCATTAAGGAATGTACTAGTGCCATTAAGTACTGTACTAGTGCCATTAACAACTGTACTAGTGTCATTAATTGATGTACTAGTGTCGTTAACTACTGTCACTAAATATTACACTAGTGCCATCAGCTGTTGTAGTAAGCGCCATTAATTATTCCAAATATCAACTCATTACACAGGCAGGCGGGGCGGGGCTGGGGGTATTATTAGCCGTGTCATAAAAGTGAATCATGACTTTTAACAACTTCCAACGGCGGTACACGAGCCTTCAGCTAATTTAATTTGCTTTATTGTATTTTGCCTCTGCTAATGAACAACAAACACTCCACCTGCCTTACCGACCTCACCTGCCTACATTACCTACCTCACCTAACCTAACCTAACCTAACCTAACCTAACCTAACCTAACCTAACCTAACCTAACCTACCTTCCTACCTTACCTTACCCCACTTTGCCTTGCCTTGCCTTGCCTTACCGCCTTGCCTCGCCTCGCCTTGCCTTACCTTGAATTACTACCTTGCCTCCCTGACTTACCTGCCTGCGTACCTATCTGTTTGCCTGCCAACCTACCTATCTTCACCTCACTTCGCCTCCATCCCTCGCTTGTGAACTATGCTCTCGTTGTGATGACAGCTGGTGTGTGTCTCCTGCATTTAATCACTTGAAATACCGGCCATTGACATACGTGTGTGTGTGTGTGTGTGTGTGTGTGACAAAGATCACCTGCGTTCGTTTGGGTGTGAGTTATTAATTGGAACCTGATTAGAGAGGCAGCATTTACAAGTATGCAGCGACGGTGTATTTTATCTGATATCTCAAGTGTGTGTGTGTGTGTGTGTGTGTGTGTGTGTGGCCCTGTGTCTAATGATGTGTGTGTGTGTGTGTGTGTGTGTGTCGAGCCGAGCCAAGTCGAGCTGAGCCGAGCTGAGTGTTTTCAGCAAATATTGCAAGTAAGAGAATTTGTGAGGATGAACGAGTGGGCAAAATATTTCCCCCTGTCACGTGTGTTCAGTAAATAATGTCAACACCAGGACAAACAGAGGAAAGACCAACTGCTTAATAAAAATCCCACGAGACACTGAACAGAAAAGAAGGTGAAAGGGAGAAAAATAACTCTGTAATATAGTTATGGAGAGGATTGAAAGAGTAATGCAAAAAAACACAGAATAAAGGACTTTAAATTGTGTATATAATGTGTACGTAGACAATCGGGGTAGTCAGTAGAATTTTTAGGATTCATAAACGATGTGTGTGTGTTTATGGCGCTGCAGGTGGCGGCGGTGATGTGGCCAGCTGGGGAGGTAGTGGTGTAAGAGGAGGAGGAGGTGGTGCAGGAAGTGGGGCTGCGGTGGAGCAGGAGGCGGAGGAGATGGTAGAGGTGGTGGTGGAGGAGGAGGAGGATGGTGGGTGGTGGGGGGGGGTGCTTGGCCAAGAGGACAAGGCAACTATTTCTTTTATGAATATTTTTAAAATTGATCTAACATTTTTCTTCTCATATAATATTTACAAGTTTATGTTTCATGGTGAGACTTTATTGAATGACGCGAGACCTTATACTGTGTTGTCAATTACCAGGTGAGTTATTTGAACACGAAATAATAATTGATAGTTCCCATGGTGAGAATGTACTAAAGAGAGGGGTAAGGGGAGGGTCTGTTTTTGTGTACTGATTTAGACCCTTATTCTTCACCAACTGATGGATGAGATTAGCTTGAAAGGTTGGGGGGGGAGGAACGTTGAAGCTTCTACTCGGCAGTGAACCATCCACCTATTTGGCAAGGAACTCGCATGAAAACAGAGAGACACACACACACGGCGACAGGTTGGTGGTAGTGGTGTGAGTTGAGTGTTGTGGGCTGCGTCGCACAGTGCCATGGAGTACCTCAGTGAGCCTTAACTTACCTTCGTGTTTACCTCAATTACTCTCCTCCTTCATTCCTATTAAGCCACAGACCGTTACTATCCTCGGGGTGATGATGGAAGGACGAACTGCTTGCTTCCTTGTGGTGTGTTTGTCGTAGTGAAGAAGAAGTGAGGGAAAGTTAGTAGTGGTGATATCCCTTGTTTATTGTTATGTTCGTCCGCTATTGAACTCCTCGACACCTAAAACACACAACACCGTCCATCTAGAAATGATATGGAGGTGTCGACTGTTACTAAAGGCATAGTTTAGTGTGGTGTTTTATGAGACAAATGAGGGAGTGGGAGAGAGACGAGAAGATCGGTGACAGGCGGAGAGAGGAAGACCACAAGGAGACCGACTCAGGAAGTATTGTTGGCCCGCGGGTGTTGGGCTGTTGAGAATAAAACCCAGGAAATTGTGAGTACAGTCTACGTCATCGTCCCACTGTTTGTGTTGACGTTTGTATTATGTTGTTAAATGACTTGGAGTTTAATATTCGTTTATTCTTGGTTACGTAAATGTGATAATAAATATTCTTTTTTTTTTAATCGTTTACGTTAATATGTTAAAGGATTAAGGTTAAAAATAACACTTTGGATATAGTGGTGGTATTATTATAATTTCGGTCATCCGGGGAATCTTAGGAATTTAACTATTGGAATCACTAGTTTAGACAATTCTAATGCCCGGAGGCCCCCCCCCCCCCACCAGCTAAGCGGTTAGGTCAGGTCATTTGAGAGGGAAATGTCGTAGAAGAAAAGTGTCTTAGAATTGCCTGAACTATTGATTGCAAAGATGAGATTTATAAGGTTTCCGTGTTGTCCGAAAGTTGGTTTAATATCATAGAAAAAGTTAACAGGGGATAACAAAGTAAAAACAAAAGCGACTTTAATCTTACATCTGGTAACCTCAAGTAGGCCGCAGGCGTAGAGAGTAACTTGAGGATCGTTGTTTGGTTTAGACTGGCTTAACCCAGCCCCAGACTGGGTTAGCCCAGCCCCAGACTGGGTTAATTTTATCGATAAACTCACAAGTGACTTTGTAACATATAATTAAGTCGTGATAATAATACAAATACGACCGTGCTGGTCAGGCTCCGAAAGAGTTGTCCGGGGGTCTAGCTAACCCCTGGTCGGTGCTTGACCAGCACGGAAAAAAAAAAGTTTTTTGTGTCCTGTTCTTGATTTTGACGACCTGTGGTGTAATGGTCAGCATGGTCGCCTTGCAAGCGACTGGACCTGTGTTCAATTTCCGCTCAGGTTAAAACGATGGGCTTTTTTCTTTTTTTAAGCCATTTCCCTGTTTACCCAGCAGCAGTAATTGGGATGCCGGATTTTAATGGATTTGAGGATCGAGTTCTGGGGTATTGTTTAGCCAGTGCAGTTGGCAAGTTGTCCGGTCTTCTCAGACTATTCCTTGACGCTGAGCCATGCAGCTCGTTAACTCAGGGTGTTGGCGACACTTGTACACCTTAAACAAATTCAGGCCAAGGTGGCCCTAGGGCCGGCCATCCTCGTACACGAGGGACAACCATTATTGTTACATCATTAAATATGTTATAAGTATATACTGCAGTAAGTATATAATATAAAAGACAAATAACATTAAAATATATATATTTAGTTCCAGGGTTTATTTAGTTATTTATTACTTGTACTTATTACTGGTATTTGTTTTCCTCTCGTCTGTATAGTTTAAGTCTTTACTATTGTTTTGAGTAACTTAAGATTTAATTGTTTTCTCCCAAACTTGCGTCACATTAACATTTTGTAGAATATATCATAATATTATATCACCCATGATGATGATCCTGTATTTAAAACGAAAAAAAATAATTAATTACACTTAGGTAATATTCGCTTAGGTTAGGTTAAGTTAGTTTAAATTTTCTATTAAACAATTTATTAATAACTAGTATGATGAAGTACATGATCGCCGTTGACCAGTTAGAAGCTTAAAATAATACATAGAAGTTATCAGTAGTCGGCAATTATCCCTATTTAGTGTAACATACAGTATATATTAGGTGGAGTTACATTTATATTGGTTTGTTTTCGTATTATTTAAGTCACCTAGTTGTTGACCTTTAGCTTAGATTATGTAAATATAATAAAAAAAATTTGAAAAACTCACAAGTGACTTTGTAACATATAATTAAGTCGAGATAATAATACCAATACGACCGTGCTGGTCAGGCTCCGAAAGAGTTGTCCGGGGGTCTAGTTAACCCCTGGTCGGAGCTTGACCAGCACGGAAAAAAATGAATAAAAATAAATAAATATACCTTTTGTTTACTATACAAGATTTTGACAACCTGTGGTGAAATGGTTACCATGCTCGCCTCGCAAGTGAGTGGGCCCTAGTTCGATTCCCGCACAGGGAGAAACTATGGGCAAGTTTTCTTTACGCCATTTGCCTGTCGCCCCAGCAGTAATTGGAAACCTGGATTTTAATGGATTTGCGGATCGTGTTCCGGGGTAATGGTTAGTCAGTGCAGTTGGCAAGTTGTCCGGTCTTCTCGGACTATTCCTTGACACTGGATCATGCAGCTCGTTAACTTAGGGTGTGGTTGTTGTGTTGGCGACAGGTTCTACACCTTAAGCAAATTCACGCCTCGGTGGCCCTTGGGTCGGCCATCCTCGTTACACGAGGGACAACCATTATTGGTGGTGGTGATGATAGTGGTATGGTAGTTGTCGTAGTGGTGATAGTAGTAGTATTGGTGATGGTAGTTTCTAGTAGTGGTGAGGGTAGTCGTAGTGGTGACAGTGGTGGTAGTGTTAGTGTTACTGTAAAACCATGACACTATTTCATATACTGTATATACGCCCATGACTTTGAACAAAGCTTGGCTTGTGCACTGTGTAATCTGAAACGGTACGACACACACTCTCTCTCTCTCTCTCTCTCTCATATCCTATTTTCATCCGTGTTCCCCCACTCACCCTCTTCGACGCATTTTTTTTAGTGTGGTGTCGTCCTTCCCGTCTGTTTACCTGTTGAGGAATTTTTTTTCAGGGAGTTTGGATGGATGATCTGAGAGCGTTTTTTTTCACCCCTCGTTTAGTTTTTGGAATATTATGGTTTATTCATGCACTGTCTGTCTGTCTGTCTGTCTGTGGTTGTCTGCCTCTGTCTGTCTCTGCCTGTCTGTCTGTGGTTGTCTGCCTCTGTCTGTCTCTGCCTGTCTGTCTGTGGTTGTCTGCCTCTGTCTGTCTCTGTCTGTCTGTCTGTCTCTGTCTGTGTTTGTCCTGTCTGTCTGTCTGTCTGCCTGTCTGTCTCTGTCTGTCTGTCTGTGTTTGTCTGCCTGTCTGTCTCTCTCTGTCTGTCTGTGGTTGTCGTCTGGTCTGTCTGTCTGTGGTTGTCTGTCTGTCTCTGTCTGTCTCGTCTGTCTGTCTGTCTGTCTGCCTGTCTGTCTGTCTGTCTGTCTGTCTGTTTGTCTGCCTGTCTGTCTGTCTGTCTGCCTGTCTGTCTGTCTGTCTGTCTGTGGTGTCTGCCTGTCTGTCTCTGTCTGTCTGTCTGTTTGTCTCCTCTGTCTGTCTCTGTCTGTTTGTCTGTGGTTGTCTGCCTGTCTGTCTCTGTCTGTCTGTCTGTGTCTGCATCTGTCTGTCTCTGTCTGTTTGTCTCTCCCTGTCTGTCTCTGTCTGTCTGTGTTGTCTGCCTGTCTGTCTGTGTCTGTCTGTCTGTCTGTCTGTCTGTCTGTCTCTGTCTGTCTGTCTGTCTGTCTGTCTGTGTCTGTCTCTGTCTGTCTGTCTGTGGTTGTCTGCCTGTCTGTCTGTCTGTCTGTGGTTGTCTGTGTCTCGTCTGTCTGTCTGTGTTTGTCTGCCTCTGTCTGTCTCTGTCTGTCTCTGTCTGTCTGTTGTCTGCCTGTCTGTCTCTGTCTGTCTGTCTGTGGTTGTCTGCCTGTCTGTCTGTCTGTCTGAGTTGGTTGTCTGTCTGTCTCTGTCTGTCTCTCTTCTGTCTGTCTCTGTCTGTCTCTGTCTGTCTGTCTGTGGTTGTCTGCCTGTCTCTGCCTGTCTGTCTGTGGTTCTGCCTGTCTGTCTGTCTGTTTGTCTGTGTTTGTCTGCCTGTCTGTCTCTGTCTGTCTGTCTGTGTTGTGTCCTCTGTCTGTCTCTGTCTGTCTGTCTGTGGTTGTCCCTGCCTCTCTGTCGTCTGTTGTCTGCCTGTCTGTCTCTCTGTCTGTCTGTGGTTGTCTGTCTCTGTCTGTTTGTCTGTGGTGTCTGCCTGTCTGTCTGTCTGTGTTTGTCTGCCTCTGTCTGTCTCTGTCTGTCTGTCTGTGGTTGTCTGCCTGTCTGTCTCTGTCTGTCTGTCTGTGGTTCTGCCTGTCTGTCTCTGTCTGTCTGTCTGTGGTTGTCTGCCTGTCTGTCTCTGTCTGTCTGTCTGTTTTGTCCTGTCTGTCTACTGCCCTGTCTGTCTGTCTGTCTGTCTGTCTGCTGTCTGTCTCTGTCTGGTCTGTCTGCCTGTCTGTCTGTCTGTCTGTCTGTCTGTGGTTGTGGTCTGTCTGTCTGTCTGTCTGTCTGTCTGTCTGTCTGTGGTTGTCTGCCTGTCTGTCTGTCTGTTTGTCTGTGGTTTGTCTGCCTGTCTCTCTCTGTCTGTCTCTGTCTGTGGTTGTCTGCCTCTGTCTGTCTCTGTCTGTCTCTGTCTGTCTGTCTGTGGTTGTCTGCCTGTCTGTCTCTGTCTGCCTGTCTGTGGTTGTCTGCCTGTCTGTGGTTGTCTGCCTGTCTGTCTGTGGTTGTCTGTCTGTCTGTTTGTCTGTGGTTGTCTGCCTCTGTCTGTCTCTCGTCTGTCTGTCTGTGGTTGTCTGCCTGTCTGTCTCTGTCTGTCTGTCTGTGGTTGTCTGTCTGTCTGTTTGTCTGTGGTTGTCTGCCTTTGTCTGTCTCTATCTGTCTGTCTGTGGTTGTCTGCCTCTGTCTGTCTCTGTCTGTCTCTGTCTGTCTGTCTGTGTTTGTCTGCCTGTCTGTCTCTGCCTGTCTGTCTGTGGTTGTCTGCCTGTCTGTCTCTGTCTGTCTGTCTGTGGTTGTCTGTCTCTGTCTGTCTGTCTCTGTCTGTCTGTCTGTCTGTCTGTTTTGTCGTCTCTCTGTCTGTCTCTGCTGTCTGTGGTCTGCCTGTCTGTCTCTGTCTGGTGGTTGTCTCTGTCTGTCTCTGTCTGTCTGTCTGTGGTTGTCTGCCTGTCTGTCTCTGTCTGTCTGTCTGTCTGGTTGTCGCCCTGTCTGTCTCTGTCTGTCTGTCTGTGGTCTGTCTCCCTGTCTGTCTCTCTGTCTGTCTGTCTGTCTGTTTGTCTGCCTGTCTGTCTCTGTCTGTCTGTCTGTGGTTTGTCTGCCTGTCTGTCTCTCTGTCTGTCTGTCTGTGGCCTCTGTCTGTCTCTGTCTCTGTCTGTGGTTGTCTGCCTGTCTGTCTCTGTCTGTCTGTCTGTGGTTGTCTGCATCTGTCTGTCTCTGCCTGTCTGTCTGTGGTTGTCTGCCTGTCTGTCTGTGGTTGTCTGCCTGTCTGTCTCTGTCTGTCTGTCTGTGGTTGTCTGCCTGTCTGTCTCTGTCTGTCTGTCTGTGGTTGTCTGCCTGTCTGTCTCTGTCTGTCTGTCTGTGGTTGTCCTCTGTCTGTCTCTCGTCCGTCTGTCTGTGGTTGTCTGCCTGTCTGTCTCTGTCTGTCTGTCTGTGGTTGTCTGCATCTGTCTGTCTCTCCGTCTGTCTGTGGTTGTCTGCCTGTCTGTCTGTGGTTGTCTGCCTGTCTGTCTCTGTTTGTCTGTCTGTGGTTGTCTGCCTGTCTGTCTCTGTCTGTCTGTCTGTGGTTGTCTGCCTGTCTTGTCTGTCTGTGTCTGTTGCCTGTCTGTCTCTGTCTGTCTGTCTGTGGTTGTTGCCTGTCCGTCTCTGTCTGTCTGTCTGTGTGCTATCTCGAAACTTGCCAGTATTGGTATTTTCTTTGCTTTTAGAGTCCTTTGAAGTTTTCTTGTCTTGTTTTTGAATCACATGAAGATTGGATATCACCCCAACGCTACCTGTGTGGTTAGGTTTGGTTGGGTTTGGTTAGGTAGAAGGAGGTTAGGTTAGGTTAAATTAGGTTAGGTTAGGGTTAGGTAGAAGTAGGAAGAAATTGTGTTAGTCTATTTAATCTAGAATCTATTATTTTGTGGGGTTGGGGGGTCACAGGACAAACATTGTTGTCTATGTTTGTCCATTTGTGTCTCAGTTCCCCTCTTCCTTCCCTTTCTCTTCTCTTTTTCCTCTTTCTGCACCCAACCTACTTCCTCCTGCTCCTCCTTCCTCCTTCCTCCCCCTCCTCCTCCTCCTCCCATTAATCTCAATTTGTTATGTATCTGACCTCCATTGCTTTCCATTTCCTTCTACGTTTCTTCTGGTGTTTTTCCGTCTCTTAACATTTCCTATCTCTGTTTTCTCTCCTTCAGCTTTTTACCTCCTTTTCCTCGCCCTTCTTCTCCCACCTCTTTCTCTTCTTCCATATGTTCTTCCCTCTTCCTTCTCTCCTGTTTCTCTTATTCTCTCTTCTCCTTTTCTCCTGTTTCTCTTATTCTCTCTTCTTCTCTCCTACCCTTGTATCTCAACTTTTCCCTCTTGCTCCTCCTCTGCCCTTCCTCTTCGTCCTCTTCCCAGTCCTCTCTCTTCCTGTTCCTTTCTCTTGTCCCCTCCTTCCTCCTCAACCTCTCCTTCTCTTCCTCCTCTTTCCCCTTCCTCCTACATCCCTTCTTCCTTTATCTCCTCCACACCTTTCCCTCCCTCCTCCTTGTCTCCTCCCCCTCTCTGTCTCCCTCACCACCTGCTCCCTCTCACCTCCTCACCCCCTCCCACTCCTCCTATCTCTCTCCTCCCCCCCCTCACCACCCTCTCCCCCTCTCCCCTCCCCCCCTCTCCACCCCCTCCTCCCCTCTCTCCTCCTTCCCACGCCAGACAGAGGTTCCCATGGCGACCCTTCGACAGGTGCTTTATATTACCTGGCTGGAACACCTGCTGACACACACACACACACACAGTATAATACATACCTAATACGATCGAGAGAATGCTCATACAAGGTCATACAAAGAATACACACTGTTGTATACATGGGCAGTATATATATACACGTCTTACCACTTAATTATTTATCTCTGTAAAATAATTATGTTCAGGGATCTTTAAGGTGTTTTATGGCAATTTTGTCTTCTTATCGAGAGAGAGAGAGAGAGAGAGTGTGTGTCTAGTGACGGTACAGTCTCAGTGCAACGTCAAGGCGATTTTGATTGTCATGCTGTGCTGCTCTTGTACAGTTGAGGAGGAGGAAAATGTAATAATAATAATAATTAACGGTTTATTGAAAGAGCATGGCAGCCGGAAGGCTGAAAATATACAATTACATAATCGGGGAATGGTTCTCTTGATTTACAAATGATGTACAAGTAACATAAGTAATACAAATATGATATATAATAATTAGGTGTTGATAATTTTTACAATGGTTGGGACTGGGCTGTTCTTGTAGCAATCAGTTCGTACTCGTATGGGCTGGATGCGGTTGGGCAGGTGTGTGGCCACGTGGCCAGGACAGTAGCTTGGGGCAATGCAGGTGTGCTCCATCCTTCAGGTTAGGTCAGGTGAAGCCATGAGGTCAGGTCAGGTTAGGTCAGATCCAGCCACAATCAGTATTGCTGTGTTTTTGTGCTTTTCCTTTGAGTTGAAATTGCCACTTTTGTATATCACTTGTGGGTTGATCGTCAATATTTGCACTGTACTGTTGGTGTGTGTGTGTGTGTGTGCGTGTGCGTGTGCTCGTGTGTGCGTACGCTTGACACTCCTCTCACTCCTGTAATGTTTTGAGATGTGTTTTCTCGTGAGGCCTCTGTACAGGTGTGTGTGGGGGGGGTTATGTAGGCCAAGAGAGAGGGGTAGAGAAAGAGAAGTAGGAGTAGGGGATGAATAGGAAGCTTAAGGGGAGGAGCAGGAGGTTAGGGAGAAAGGGGGGGTGAAGAGGATGAGTAGGATGAGGAGAAGTGAGATGAGGAGTAGGATGAGGAGGAAGGGGATGAGGAGGAGGGGGAGGAGGATTAAGAGGAGGGTGAGGAGAACGATTAAGAGGAAGCGGAGGAGGAAAAGGATGAAGAGGAGGAGGGTGAGGAGGGGGAGGAGGAGGAGGAGGAGGAGGAGGAGAAGGAGGAAGAACGTGTAGTGTTTTGTGTGTGTGTGTGTGTGAGACGGTGAGCATCGCCCCCTAGTGGTCGGTGCTCACGGTAGACACAGTACACTCTAGGTCTAGGTTACACCCCGAAGTCTCTGTGTAACCTAATGCTCGTGTATAACAGCGCCACCGTAGGCAGAAAGGTCGCTTGGCGCAACTTCCACAAGAATCCATTATTGTGGGGTGCTCTTACGATGGAGATTCTTGTCATTGGAATTGGAGGTAAAAATTGATGTCTGTCGAACGTTCGCCTCGTGTATAGCTCCTACGCCAGGCTGTGTTGCTATTGCTAGTGATATAAATGTTTTTTTTTTATATATATGGCACGAACCTTCACTCTTCTCTACACGGAATGGCTTTCGAAGGTTGGAAAATACTCATAAAATGCTTGAAAAAAAATGTTCGAACGACTTCACATTGTTTCCAAATGGTAAGAGTGTTGTAGAGAACCAGTGTTGTGAGAGGCATTTGTGTGGGGAGGAGGGAGCACTTCACTGTGGCTCTGTATTTTGGATTAAGCTCACCCTCCTGCACTCTATCCCTCCCTCTTCCCCTCCTTCCTTCCCTCCCTTCTCTCCTTCCTCCTTTCCCTCCCTTCACCTAAATGCTCCGGTATGAATAATTTACAAAGTCAGCCTAGGGCTTCAGTCACGTGGGACTGGTGTCATTTATGACTGTCAGGTGTCAGCCTAAAGTGTCAGTCACATGAGCTTGGCGTCACTTATCACACACACACACGCACACACACACACACACACACACACACACACACATTGTGTTTTTAGGATTTGCTGTGAAATGTGGAGTACAGCGGCCATTTCGGTGTGTCGCGTGTACAAGTAACTAGTGGGTGGCGTGTATACCTGCCTGCCGTGTATACCTGCCTGCCGTGTGTAGCTTGTGGAGGTTAGGTGGGTGATGTATGACAGAATATCGGTAGCGTGTGTGGTGGCCGGTTAGGTTAGGTTAGGTTAGGTGGGTGATGTATGGCAGAATATCGGTAGCGTGTGTGGTGGTCGGTTACACCACGGATCCTCCCACCCACTACTTTTGGAAATATTTTCTTGTTTATTTTTATTTATTTTTATATATTTATTTATTTTTTATTTTTTATTTCATTAATTTTTCCTAGTTTTTATTGTTACAAATTTTTACTTTCATGTTTTATTTTTTCATGTTACTGAAGCCTGTAATTAATTAAACCAAAATCTCGACATTGAATAACACACACACACACACACACACACACACACACACATACATTATTTTATGCAGTTTTAAGTATTTATGCATACCAATGTATTTATGTATACAGGAATGTATTTCACGACTGTGTAGAGGCCAAAGTATACAATAGATTCAAACCCCATCTATAAACCTACTCACAATTAACATACAGTACAAACAACATTAATTAAAATAACTCAACACTTATATATAATTTACTCGTATGTTAAAAAAAGACAAACCTTCCCAACACGAGCCATAAAGGTGAGGAAGGAACGGAAGTTGATACTCTTGCCACCACACGACCTAACGCCTTGGCTCGCCTGGCGAAAAGTTGCTTAATGAGGCGGTCGTGACTTACGGCAGTTAAGGTCGGGCGAAGTTGATGCTCGCCTGCTCAGATAAGTCGAGAGACCCCAGGGTATATGACCTTGTGTTGGGGGGGGGTCTCTCTCTCTCTCTCTCTCTCTCTCTCTCTCTCTCTCTCTCTCTCTCTCTCTCTCGGACTATGACTATGACTAAGCACCTCCCATAAACCTTCACAATATAACACATCTTTTGCGGTTGATGGTCTTGTGATACAACACTCTGAGGGTCTGTTCCATATATATCTCCGAGCGTCTGTTCCATATATATATCTGAGGGTCTGTTCCATATATACTCCCGCCTTTCTTTCTGTCTGTCTAATTTGGGTCTACACTAACCCTTTCTCCTTGGGGCTATTGTTTTATTTTATTGGTTTAGTATTTTGAGGGTCTGGCCCACACTTACCGCCAGCATTCAGCTCTACCCTGTGTGTGTGGACCATCAGGAGCGACCTTGTGTCACCCTTCCGATACGCTTAACCCAGGTGGAGGATCAGGGTTTTGGAGGAGGATTTTGTAGGTGTTTTATCCTGTTTTATGAGGAGGATTTTGTAGGTGTTTTATCCTGTTTTATGAGGAGGATTTTGGAGGTGTTTTATCCTGTTTTATGAGGAGGATTTTGTAGGTGTTTTTTCCTGTTTCGGCAAGGAGGATTTTATAGATGAGTAGTTTGATGTTAGTGGTCAAAATATTCGATAATGCGGCTATAGCTCTATAAATGCCATTCCTGACTGATTTATAATTGATGACAATTACTCTTCCCGTGCCCGCGACCTGTTCAATTCACGGGCTCCTCACTGCCTTTCCTCCTACCCCCACCTTTCATCCTACCCCCCCCCCCGCCTTTCCTCCTACCCCTTAACCTTTCATCTACCCCCCCCCGCCTTTCATCTACCCCACCTTTCTCCACCCCCCTTTCCTCTACCCCCGCCTTTCTCCAACCCCCAACAGTGGCTTTCTCCCAGTGCCAAGGAATAGTCCGAGAAGACCGGGCAACTCGCCAACTGCACTGGCTAACCATTACCCCGGAACACGATCTGCAAATCGATTAACATCCAGCTTCCCAATTACTGCTGGGTAGACAGAGGCAAATGGCGTAAAGAAAGCTCCTAGTTTCACCCTGCCCGGGAATCGAACGCGGCTCCACTCGCTTGCCAGGCGAGCATGCTGACCATTACAACACAGGTTGCAAAACTTTTGTTTAGTAAAATTTTTTTTTTTTTCCGTGCTGGTCAAGCTCCGACCAGGGGTTAGCTAGACCCCCGGACAACTCTTTCGGAGCCTGACCAGCACGGTCGTATTGGTAGAATTAACTCGACTTAAATATATGTTACCAAGTCACTTGTGAGATTATCGATATTCTTTTTGATAATATTTACATAATCTAAGGTAAATGTCAACAATAAGTGACTTAAATAATTCGAAAACAAACCAATATAAATGTAACTCCACCTTATATATACTGTATGTTACACTAAATAGGGATAATTGCCGACTACTGATAACTTCTATGTATTTCTCTTTTTGGGGAAACTTTTGACTGACCATAAACGATCCTGTAGATCATAAATAGACATATAAATAAATACCTTCATACTACACGTAACCTGACCTGACCTGACCTAACGTAACTTAACCTAACCTAACCTACTTAAAGTATAATTTAGCCATCATATGACAGTAAACGACGCTTTAACTGAAACAGACTAAATTTTACTGTGTACGAATTAATCTTAATTAAGTGGGGGATGATAGAAAGGAGGAGGAGAAAAAATGAAATAAAAGAGAAGAAAGGAATTAAAGGAAGGAAACGAGCGAGAGAAAGAAGCCAAGCAAAAAAATAAAAGGGGGAGGAGGAGAAGGTATAAGAAAAGGGGAAAGGGAAAAATAAATAAAATGTCAATAGAAAGAAAAAATAAGATGGAAGGTAGAGGTAAAAGATGGAGAAGAAGAGGGAAATAGGAATAAGGGAAGGAAAAAGAGGAAGAGGGGGAGAAGAAGGGAATAGGAATAAGGACAGAAGAAATGAGGAGGAAGAGAAGGAAATAGTAGTAAGGGAATGAGAAAAGAGGAAGAGGAGAAGGAGAACGAAATAGAAGTAAGGAGAAAAGAGTAAGAGAAGGAGAAATAGGAGTAAGGGAAGGAGAAAAGAGAAAGATGAGTAGAAGAGGGAAATAGAAATAAGGAAAGGAGAAAAAGAAGAGGAGAAGAAGATGAGAGTAATATTTGTCCAGGGTAAAAAGTTCACAGAAACGTCACACCTGCCATCTTGTTCCTTGTTGACACGATGTGATTGGCCAAGCCCTCCCTTGTAACCCTCATCTGTTTACCTATATCCACTTACCTATATCCACTTACCCATATCCACTTACCCATATCCACTTACCCATATCCACTTACCCATATCCACTTACCCGTATTCACTTACCCATATCCACTTACCCGTATCCACTTACCCGTATCCACTTACCTATATCCACTTACTCATATCCACTTACCCATATCCACACACACAAACAAACACACACACGGCATTGCTCAACTGGGAGTAATCCAGATTGCAGTAGAGTACCGTAATTCCTCCCGCTTAACCAAAGTTTGCCCCCACCTTCCAAATGGGGGGAGAGAAGGGGAGGGGCGGATGAGGGAGAGAAGAGGGGAAGGGGAGGGGAGACGGGGAGGGGGGATGGGGGAGAGGAGGGGAGGTAGCCAAAACTTTGAGGAATCTGTGAGCATCATTGGGAGAGAAAAGTTGATCGGCGTAGTTGTTGATGGTTTGGTGGTAAACTACGTGATTCAGGAGAACTAATTGCCAAACCACAGGAGTTAGTAACAAGTTTGGTTCTATTCTTGACTTGTGTGTGTGTGTGTGTGTGTGTGTGTGTGTGTGTGTTTTAGAGATTAATAATACCAAATAGATAAGACAGTTGGTAGGTTCTGTAAAAATGAGGCGTTTATTGTTCTTTTCTTATTGACAAACTTTATGATGAAACTCCGGAAGATTATTGATGATTACCCTTACACCATAACACCATACCAATCATCGCCATCATCACAACACCATACCATTCACCACCATAACACCATATAAATCATCACCATCACAACACCATACCATTCACCACCACAACACCATATCATCCATCACAACCACACCATCCATCCATCACCACCACCACTACACCATCCATCCACCACCACAACACCATATCATCCATCACAACCACACCATCCATCCATCACCACCACCACTACACCATCCATCCACCACCACAACACCCTATCCATCCATCACCACCACCACCATCCATCCATCACCACCACCACACCATCCATCCATCACCACTATACCGCCTGCATCCACCCACCACTACACATCATCATCACCACTACCATACCATCCTACCACTACCATCATCCTCCTACCACCACCATCCATCACCACTACATCATCACCACCCCACCGCCCCATCCATCTCCACCACCATATGCCATCCACCACCACACCATACCATCCACCACCACTGCACCATCCACCATCCACCACACACTGCACCACCACCCAATCCACCACCACTACACCATACCATTCACCACCACTACACCATACCATCCATAACCACCACCACTACACCATACCATCCATCACCACTATACCACCACCCTCTCCCCATTCCATCACTCCTCCCTCCCATTCTTCCTCTCTCCAGACTGAAACACACTCCACACCACCTCAACCTGCCTCCAACCTCCCCTCACCCTCTTAATCCTACCTCAGAATTCAACCTCTCACCCTTCCACCCACACCTAAACACCCCACCACCCCCATCCCACCACCCCCATCCCACAAACCTCCACCTAACCTCCCCTTCCCATCTCTGCCCTCCCACACACACACACACACACACACGTTTCTCTACCGTGAAAATATTAACCTAGTTTCACCACTTAACTCCATTTACTTTTTTTTAGTGGATGTTTACATAATGTAGATCATCATCGCTGCATAATTCATCGTTATATTAAATATTCATCGCTGGACGGTCCTCTCGTGTATAATGTGGGTGTGTGTTAGACGAGGGACTCTAGCCATGTTTTTCTTCCTCTAATATTTTTTTTTTTAACTCCTCCTGTTTGGTGTTTATGTGTATACGTGTGTGAGCTCAAATGAGTGAGTGTCCTCTTGTGGCGGAAATGAGTGTGTCCATGAGTGCTGCTCTCTGGTGATGTGAAAGGGAATTTGGTTGTGCCGTTGCTTGTGTGTCGAAGTGGATGGGTAAGGATGATCTGGCGTGAGGTTTCTTGTTCGTGTGTTAACCTATAGGGACCTGTGTTGTAATGGTCAGCATCCTCGCAAACAAGCGGACGCGAGTTCGGATCCTCAGGCAGGGTGAAACTATGGGCAATTTTTTTTTACGCCATTTGCCTCTGTTTACCCAGCAGTAATTGGGAACCTGGATGTTAATCGAATTGCGGATCGTATTTTGGGTTAATGGTTAGCCAGTGCAGTTGGCGAGTTGTCCGGTCTTCCCGGACTATTCCTTGACACTGTGTCTTGCAGCTCGTTAACTTAGGGTGTGGTTGTTGTGTTGGCGACAGCTTCTACACCTTAAAACAAATTCATGTCTAGGAGGGCTTCCATTATTATTATTATTATTATTATTATTATTATTATTATTATTATTATTATTAATGGCTTATATTAACAGTGCAGTGATTCGAGGCTCAGTGGGTCATACGTTGGCCAAAGTGTCTCAGAATAAGCAAGACTAGAATTTACACAGTACGGGAGTTAAATTCCAGTGTATAGGTGTGGCAAGGACCGTCACAAAGACATGCAGATGTGTAAGGCTGTAGTTAAAGACTGTTTGAACTGTGGAAAGCGAGGCCCGTGACCCGCCAAACACCATTGCCACTGTACCACCTCATCACCTCGCATCGATTACAAACTCTTATTAAGATATTACAGGGTGGACAAATCAGTCTATCCAGCAATTAAATCGTATGTGTTTTTTTTATCAATTCCTAGTGATCAGCTTAATAGCCTAGTTTAATGTACTAGTGGTGAGCAAGCCACGCCCCCTCCTCTCTTATGTTGTCATACCAGGAGCTTTCCCTCACGGAAGCCACACACTTTATCAACCCTAATGACACACACACTCCTTCCCAGAATCTCAAGTAAAGGCATAGATAACTAAGGGAAGGTTAAGTCTATATGACGCCTTCCCAGACCTCCTCCTTCCTGGTTGGTTGGTTGTTTGGACTTAGGCCTATCAACTGTCAGGGTCATTAAGGCCGTCAACATCAAGCTACATCCACCAACTATCTTGAGGTGTAGAGGATAATTCTAAGACCATATACACTTTAAATTACGCCCTCCTACCTTACCGGGTCCACCCCCATCAATACCTCCCCCATTATCACCTCCCCCATCAATACCTCCCCATCATCATTCTCCCCATCACTCCCCCATCAATACCTCCCCATCAATACACCCCATCAATACCACCCCATCAATACCTCCCCATCAATACCTCCCCCATCAATACCACCCCCATCAATACCACCCCCACCCTCTTGTGACCCGTCGTCTAGAAAGGACTTGTCGGTATGGTAGTAAGGGGTAGATGATTATTTCTGACTGCTATTATTTTTGTTCTATTTTGCTGCACTAAGTTCTAGTTTTTATTATCTTCATAGATATACAAAACTTTATTAATATTTAAGTCTCCCGATAATAATTGTCTATTAGTGTCAGAAAATTTATTTTTTACACAGATTTTAATTTAAACATTGCACAATCAACTGCAGCTAATGTTGAACACACTCAAACATTTTGAACTTTTCAGCTGCGAGGATTTCCAATAAAAAAAATCTGAAAATCGGATGACAATTATGACGCCATTGTTTTGATGTATCTACTATAACAGATTTTCAGTTAAAGATGAATAAAATCTCCTGAAGTTTTTTATTTTGATAGGTACGTAAAACACACTATCCCTGGCAACAACAACAGGAGTAATAATAAAAATAATAATAGTAATAGTAATAATAATAATAACGATAATAAAAGCACTTTATTGCTGCTTTTGTTACATTTTCTTCATAATTCTCTTCCATTGTTAGAAGTGAGAGTTACTGCGTTTTTACCCCCACACTCCCTCCTCTCCCACATTCCCTTCTCTCCCACACTCCCTCCTCTCCCACACTTCCTTCTCTCCCACACTCCCTTCTCTCCCACACTCCCTCCTCTCTCCCTCCTTCTCTCCCCTCCTTCTCTCCCACCCTCCTCTCTCCACCTCCTCCTCTCCCACCTCCCTCCTCTCTCCCTCTCCCTCTCCCCCTCCCTCCTCTCCCCACCTCCCTTCTCTCCCTCCCTTCTCTCCCCACCTCCCTCCTCTCCCACACTCCCTTCTCTCCCACTCCCTTCTCTCCCCACTCCTTCTCTCCACACTCCTTTTCTCCCACACCCTCCTCTCCCTCCTTTCCCTCTCCCTTCTCTCTCTCTCATTCCTCCTCTTTATCACCCCTCCTCTCTCTCCTCCCCACCACCCCTCTCTACCAACCCCCTCACTCCCACCCCTCACTCCCCACCCCACACTCCCACCCCCACTCCCCACCCCCACCTCCCCTACCCCCCCACACTCCCACCTCCCACCTCCCACCCCACCTCCCCACCACCCCCACACTACCACCACCCCTCACTCCCCACCCCCACACCACCACCCCCTCACTACCACCCTCCCCTCCCACACCACCCCCCCCTCTACCACCATCCCCTCCCTCCCACCCCTCACACCACCCCCCCACACCCACCACCCCCACCCCCCCACACTCCCCACCCCACTCCCACCCCCCACCTCCCACCCACCCTCCACCCCCTCCTCCCACCACCCCCCACTACCACCCACCCCCCTCCTACCACCACCCCCTCAACTCCCACCACCCCTCAACTCCCCACCCCCCACCACACCACTCCCCTCCTCCACTCCCCTCACTACCACCACCCCCCTACCACCATCCCCTCCTCCCCACCCCTCACTACCCCCACCACCCCCACACACCACCACCCACACTCCCACCCACCCCCCCTCCTCCCCACCCCCTCCACCACCCACCCCCCACCCACCCCCCTCCCCACCACCCCTTCCTCCCCACCCCCCTCCCTCCCCACCCCTTCCTCCTACCCCCTCCTCCCCACCCTTCTACCACCCCACCTACCACCCCCTCCTCCCACCCCTTCACTCCCACCACCCTTCACTACCACCACCCCCCCACTACCACCACCCCCCACTACCCCTCACTCCCACCACCCTTCCTCCCACCACACCCCCCTCCTCCCACCACCCCTCCTCCCCACCCCCTCACTCCCACCCAGATTCCCGCGTCTTCCTTTCCATATATTGTCTTGGAATTCGATTTAAGGTCCTGTAATTCGGTGGTAATTCCTCCGTAGTGCACCTTGGCTTCCTCCTATATCTAATTTGTTCCTATATCCCCTAACTTTCTTTATTTTCCTATCGTGTCCAATTCGTCACAGCGATTCCCCTTGTATGTTTTAGATCGTTAATACGCGATTTATATTTTTTCTGATATAACGCGATTTTCCTGATGTATAATTCGTAATAAAGCGAGTTCTTACTTTTTTATTATATAGAATCGAGTTTTTAAGTGTGTGTGTGTGTGTGTGTGTGTGTGTGTGTGTGTGTGTGTGTGTGTGTGTGTGTAAAATGTCTGTACTTGTGATATTGTACCTGTAAATGAATCTAATTATCATCTAGTCATCAATACCATCACTTTCCAAGTCGTGCCATCATTGACACCACCACCAGTACCACCACATCTACCTATCACCACTATAAACTTACACCATCAACATCATTACCACTACCACCACCAACAACACCGCAACTATCACCACCGCAACTACCACCACCACTTTACACCACCACTACCACTTTACACCACCACCTCCTGCCACCATTACCACTAGTACAACTTCCCAAGCTCTTCCACCACTTACTATCATCACCTGCCACCACCACACCACCTGTACCATCAGCCAAGTCCCCCTTCCCTCACTGTGTTGTGACTTGAGCTATCAGTGTTACCACCTGTCCCTTTCATTACACCTGACGCTAATGCTTGGTCTTTTTTTCCCCTTTTGCAGGTGAGTACTACCAACTCCTGGGGTTAGATCACCTGCCCTAAGAGTCTGGCAACACTGTTTAGGATGTCGCCAGTCAGAAGGTCACTGAAGACACCTCACGGACAGGGCCGCGCCACTCAGAACGGTAAGTTTACTTTCTTAAAGGACAGGATGAAATAATTCGGATTTAACCCATCAGAATACAAATTGAGTTTGAGGACCACCTGAAGATTAATCCCCAGCTTATTTCACCTTAAGATTAACCACCCTTACGTTAATCTAACCTAAGCTGACGCCTCGGGTAACATTGTGGTGTTTAATCATCAGGAAAAATAAGCTGGGGCTAATATGCAGGTGATCCGGGCTTTATTTAGTTTATAATCCACGACAGGTTGTGTAATAACGCAGGTGAGTTATTTTATTAGTCGAGGGACAGCCATTTTTTATTTCTTCATTCACTTAATGGAGCTGATAACGTTTGTAAAAAATGGCCCTTGTCACGAAAGAAAAAACAATGTAAGAAAACAGAAAGAGAAAAAAGTTAATTTGTAAAAGTGAGATTTTTTTTACTTTTTGTGATCTCACACTAACATCAACTAACCCAAGGGAGGGAAGGAAGGAAGAAGGGAGGGAGGGAGGAAAGGAAGGAAGGAAGGAAGGGAGTGAGGGAGGTAAGGAAGGAAGGACGGAAAGGAAAGAATGAAGGAAGGAATGAAGGCAGGCAGAAAGGAAGGAGGGGTCTCATCTGGGACAGTTTGTAAAAGATCACAGAAACTTTTCGTCCTGTGGGTGATGTGGTTAGAATGGTGAGGGGAGGGAGCGTTCTCTTTCCTTTCAATATTTTCTTCTTTTATATTTAGTTGAAAGGAATTTTAGACCTCTCAACCTAACCTAACCCAAATACCGTACTACTACTAAATCACACTCGGGAATATCAACACACTCTACCCCCCCCCCAGTGAAGAATCGAACCCAGGCCCTCAAGTTTACCATCCCAGGGCAATAACTCACTCCACCATCACCCCTCCCCATAGACGCTGTGGGAGTGTTACGGCCAATATGTGGGTGGGTGGTGTGGATGGGTGGGTGGATGGATGGGGTAGGGTGGGATTTGGAGCAGGATGGGGAGGGGTGGGCAGGTAAACAGTAAGGGTGTGTTGCCGACTCTCGTAAGATTATAAATGGGAGGTTAAGGCGACTCCTTCAAGATAGTGTTTAAAGGAATAGTCGGGCACAGAATTAGGGTTATGGTATGATAGATTAGTACATTAGGTTAGGTTAGGTTAGGTTAGGTTAGGAGGTTAGGTTAGGAGAGGTTAGACGAAGATATGTTAGAATGTCAGGTCAGGTCAGATATGCAGTGTCGGTAAAAACGTCTGGATCAGGTGAGAGAGAGAGAGAGAGAGAGAGAGAGAGATATTCATCTTCCCCCCCCCCTCCTTCGCCTCCACTTATCTCTCCTCTTCTTTCCATCTTAAATTAATTTCCTATCTTTCTCCTCTTCTCTCGTACCTCTCTTCTCTCTTACCTCCTGTATTCCCTTCTCTGTCTCCCCTCTCCCCTTACTTCTTCTTCCATTTACTCTCCATCTCTCCATTATTCATTTCTCTTCCATCTCGTTTTATCTTGTCTTTCCCGCCCCCCTTTTTATTCCTCCCTTCTTTCACCTTGTTCTTTCCACTCATATTTCTCCCTTGATCTCACCTTTCCACCTCTTTCTCCTCTCTTCTCTCCTGTTCCTTTTCCTCCTCCCTTCTCTCTCCCCTCTTCCTCCTCATTCCTCTCTTCTTCTTCCTCTCCTTTCCCCTATTCTCCCCCTCACTTTCTCCTCCCTCTCCTTTTCCTCCTGTCCTTGTCTCCTGTCCTCTTCTTCTCCCCTCACCTCCTTCCTCTCACTCCTAACTCCGCCATTCAATCTTCTCCTGTCTCCTCATCATCATCATCTCTCACTTACCATTTATTACTTGGTCTTTTTATTCCTTTGTTTTATCGCTGCTGGTAAAAATGGGCTGCGTTGAGGGAATAATTAATGAAGTGTAGCTTGTCTGATGTAGGTGATGGTGTTGATGGAGGAGGTGGTGTTGATGGAGGTGGTGGTGTTGATGGAGGTGGTGGTGTTGGTGGAGGGGTGGTGGTGTTGATGGAGGTGGTGGTGGTGTTGATGGAGGTGGTGTTGGATGGAGGTGGTGGTGTTGATGGGAGGTGGTGGTGGTGTTGATGGAGGTGGTGTTGATGGAGGTGGTGGTGTTGATGGGAGGTGGTGGTGTTGATGGAGGTGGTGGTGTTGATGGAGGGTGATGGTGTTGATGGAGGAGGTAGGATGATGTAGGTGATGGTGTTGATGGAGGTGGTGGTGGTGTTGGATAGTTGCAGGTGTTGATGGAGGTGGTGGTGTTGATGGAGGTGGTGGTGTTGATGTGATGTGGTGGTGCTAGATGGAGGTGGGTGGTGTTGATGGAGGTAGTGTTGATGGAGGTGGTGGTGTTGATGGAGGTGGTGGTGGTGGTGATGGAGGTGGTGGTGTTGATTGCGGCGGTGGTGGTGTTGATGGAGGTGGTGGTGTTGATGGAGATGATGGTGGTGATGTTGATTGTCGATGGTGATGAATATGACGATGAATAGTAAACAGTTCAGAGATACTATATACGGTTCCCAACTATTCACGAACTCTACGGTAATTCAACTACCAATTTCGCTGTTAAGTTTCAAGTCACCGCTAACGCCTCTTCCTTCTGTTCCTCCTCTTTCTTGTCTTTCTTTCAGTCTTTCTTTCTTATTGTGTTTTCTTTTCTCCTTCTCTTCTTTATTATCGGTCTCCTGTGTGATCGGTAGAGGGGAGTAACACACACACACACACACACACACACACACACACACACACACACACACACTAATATATATTTTCAATCAACAATAACAATCCCGGTCTGGAGGTAATAGTGAAAAAAAGCAGATAAAACCCCGTTAAAAGAAAACCCGGTGATTTTGTTTGTTTGTCTGTTTGTTTGTTTGTGTTTGTATTGTCGAGATGAACGAACAAACCCTTCACAGAGAGACCTTAATGGATAACAAACAGTTGAAACAAACAGTGAAGGCGGGCGTAACAGAATTCCGAAGATTCGACTCCATGAACACGTAAACAGAAAAAAAGGACTAACCTAACCTAATGCTAACCTAACCTAACCTAGAATGGGATACATGGGTCGGCATCTGTGGGTAGACGAGCAGTTCCGGAGACTCGTTCCAGCTGTTCCGAGACTCATTTTAACAGTTCAGTTCCTTGTTCCTGCAATTCCGAAACTCACATCGACAATTTTTGAAGATTCGTCCAAGCAGTTCCGAATCTCAGGCGTACACAGGGACTTTTAGTTCATAATTGACACACACTCGAATATGGAATAGCTTAGGGAAAATAATTCTTGAAATATTACCAGGTAGAGCATTTAACACCTGGGGGAGGGATTCCATACCTACTCGGAATTCTCTCTCTCTCTCTCTCTCTCTCTCTCTCTCTCTCTCTCTAATTTATGTACCGGCGCGACTCAGATCTCATCCAGAAGGGGGACAAATGGAAGGGCGGCCCAAGGGCTTTCTGAATTTAGGAAGGTTAGATGGAGTTACTCTTTGTCTTGGCCATATATAGAACACGGGATGAATTTAATGGTGGTTGTGGTGCTGGTGGTTGGTTCGTTGGTTCGTTGGTGATGGTCGATGGTGATAGTTGTTGTTTATGGTGATGGAAGTATATGGTGGTTGTTTGTGATGATGGTGGTAGTTGAAGGTGATGCTGGGTGTTGATGGTGGTGGTTGATGAAGCTGGTGGTTGTTGGTGATGCTAGGGTGAGGGTGATGATGGTAGTTGATGGAGAAGGTTTGTTAGCAATGGGTTGATGAGAATCGAAATTGTGGTAGAGATTGTAGTGGAGGCTGGAGAGAAAGGAGGGGGGAGGAGGTAGGAGGAGGAGGGAGAAGAGGGGTCGGGGGGGCAAGGTCCGCCCACCTGGTTACAGGACTACTAGCAGTCAACCGGTGGGGGAGAGGCACGGGCTGGAAATAGGAGGAGAGGTACTGGGGTGGGGTGTGGTGGTGGGGGAGGAAGCATTGTGGGAGGGAATCATTGGGGAGGAAGGCTAGGTGATGAAGAAGGATGAGGGGACACTTGGGAACTGATATGAGATAATAGGACTCTCTCTCTCTCTCTCTCTCTCTCTCTCTCTCTCCCCACACAAATCCAGTTTACTTCAGATTCATGTTACGGCGTTTGACTCCTGTATGAGTAACTGGTCATATTCAAAATGAAGCTAAACGCAAAAGATTTACATTTCTTAACCTAACTTAATCTAATCTGAGTTCAAAAGGTCAGAGGTCAAGAAAAAAATTGCCTTTATTGAATTGGGATCAGAAAGGTCAGGGGTTAAAATCAGCAACACTTTAGACTTGGCGTGTTGTGTTATGTTACTGTGATGTATAGTGGTGTGTGTGTGTGTGTGTGTGTGTGTGTGTGTGTGTGTGTGTGTGTGTGTGTGTGTGTGTGTGGCCTCATCTGTCATTCACTTTGAAGTCTCCAGCAACAGGTTCCCGTCAGAGCGTAATTTCAATCCTCATCTTTCTGAATGTTTGTGTTATCACGACTTTTTCTTTATTTTTGCCACGTCTAATGTTGTTCTTTTATTTAATCTCTCTTGTTTTGTTATAATTTTGTAATTTTTTCTTGTGTTTGGTAGTTTGTGGTTGATTTTGCTTCGTTTTTGATACTTTGGGGTAGATTTTGGATAGTTTTTGTTAGTTTTGGGTGAATTTGTATAGTTTCCTTTTTGGGGTGAATTTGCATAGTTTTAAAGAATTTGTATAGTTTGGGGTGGACTTTTGCAGGGTTTTTGGGTGAATTTGCATAGTTTTGGGTGAATTTGTATAGTTTTGGTGACTTTGCATAGTTTTTGGGTGAATTTTGTATAGATTTTGGATAGTTTTTGTTAGTTTTGGGTGGACTTTGTATAGTTTTGGGTGAATTTGTATAGTTTTGGGTGGACTTTGTATAGTTTTGGGTGAATTTGTATAGTTTTGGGTGGATTTTGTATAGTTTTGGGTGAATTTGTATAGTTTTGGGTGAATTTGTATAGTTTTGGGTGGATTTTGTATAGTTTTGGGTGAATTTGTATAGTTTTGGGTGGATTTTGTATAGTTTTGGGTGAATTTGTATAGTTTTGGGTGTATTTGTATAGTTTTGGGTAGAATTTGGTGGACTTTGTATAGTTTTGGGTGAATTTGTATAGTTTTGGGTAGAATTTGTATAATTTGGGGTAGAATTTGGAGGGAACGTGTCATTCAGTCAGTCAGTGTGTCAGTCACGTCAGGTCAGTCTCCCAGTCAAGTCAGACTCTCCAAACACAGCTAAAAATAACATCCCTAGAGGTTGGTAGATCAATAGTGGCGACAGCAGATGAGTTACTGTTCTCTGGTGATTAATTTTACCTGAGACACCTGTATATTGACTACCACCACTACACTAATTACCTCACACACACCTCACTTGTTACCTCACACACACCTCACTCGTTACCTCACACACCATACTCATCCAGATCCTCACACACTACACTTGTTACCTCATACACACCTCACTCGTTACCTCACTCACCTCACTTATTACCCACACGTCTCACTTATTACCCACACGCCTCACTTATCACTCACACGTCTCATTACCACACACACACTCCACTCGTTACCTCACACACCATACTCATCCAGATCCTCACACACTATACTTGTTACCTCACTCGCCTCACTTATTACCTCACGCACCTCACTTGTTACCTCACGCACCTCACTTATCACCCACACGCCTCACTTATTACCCACACGCCTCACTTATCACTCACACGTCTCATTACCACACACACACTACACTCGTTACCTCACCTCACACACACACACACAAACTCTCTTTACCTCGCGAAATTGGTAGCCAGTTACTTTGAGGCGTAAGATGAATTGGTCGTTCACGGAAGTCAATTACGGTCCTGTTGTGTACGGAATGAAGATCGAAATTTTGTATGAATGTAAAAAAGAAAATACGATGTAAAGAAGACAAAGTAACATGAAGTAAAGAAATGGAATTGAAAGAAAATGGGTGTAAGGAATTTTTTTTTGTCTAGATATTTTTGAAGGTAAAAATTATTTAAATACAAGGGTGTGAGAAAATTACCTGTGTAAAGGTTTTAATTAATGTTACCTGCATTTTTCTTCCTTCTTACCTGCCCTCTTTTTTTTAGTCTCCTCTTACCCCCTAATTACCCTCTTCTCCCTCACCCCTTTCTTCTCCCTCACTCTTTTTCCCTTACCCCTTCTTCTCCCTCTTCCCTCTCCCTCCTTCCCCCCAACCCTCCTCTTCCCCCACCCTCCTTTCTTCCCTCCACCTCCTCTTTTCCCCCCCTCCCTTTTCCCCCCTCCCTCCCTCCTTCCCCTACCCTCCTCTTCCCCCACCTCCCTCTTCCCCCCACCCTTCCTCCCCCCACCCTTCCTCCCCCCACCCTTCCTCTTCCCCCTGGCGCTGTGTTGTGTCTGGTCGCCTCGTTTATATAACTAAGAGTAAACCTGTGTGTTGGTCAGCGATGGTGAGGCTGTCGCGTGTAGTCGAGGAGTGATGGAGTTAAACAGCGCTCTGAACCCCCTGACGACCGCCATCTTAGTGGTGAGGTGTTGGTAAGGCGGTGGTGGAGGTAGTGGTGAGGTGGTGATGATGGTGATGTGGTGATGGTGGTGAGGTGGTGATGATGGTGATGGTGGTGAGGTGGTGATGATGGTAAGGTGGTGATGGTGGAAAGATGGTGATGGAGGTAGTGGTGAAGTTGTTATCTCGTGGTCTAATATAAGGCAGCCTTGTGTTCCAACTACTCGTCCTTCCCTTTCTTAGTCCGCCCTCCCCCCCTCCTCTCTCCTCCTTTTCTCTGAGTTTACCTGCCTTATCTACCCGTATCCCAGCCTACCCGCCTACCCACCCACCCACCCACCCACCCACCCACACCACCCGCCGTATACATACCAAATCTCTAGTGCGCTCCTCTACTTCCTGCTGCTGCCCCACCGCCCGCCCTGGACTATTTCCTGTCTCTGGAAAGGTTAGGTCCTCGGAGCTCTAACCCGCCACCACCGAGACTTTGTTTACCTTGTTGTAGCAGCCTGTATACCGAGTCTCAGCCTGTCTGAAACACGTAAGACTCTAGGGATATGAAACCACCTCGGTAAAAAATAAAATACGTGAGGCAAGATGTTTGTACAGATCCGCTGAATAATTTACGTCTGTACTCGGAAATATCCTGAACAAGAAAAAAAAGGTGCAATCGTGAAAACGTTTTGATTAGAATAAATTTCACGTGACGGTCTGGGAATTCTGTGTCGTGGAAAAAAAATAATGTTGAAGTCTTAAAGATATGAACCAACACTCCAGTGACATAAGTTTACTGCTTAGAGCATTTTAGATTAGGAGTGTATTTAATAGACAAGAATATTAATTTAGTTCAGTCTCTCTCTCTACTCTCTCTCTCTCTCTTTCCTCTCTCTCTCTCTCTCTCTCTCTCTCTCCTCCCATACCACCACAGCCCCACTCATCACTTCCTACCCACTAGCCATCCACCACCCCCCCTCCTCCATCACCACCCCCTCCCACACACCACCACCCCCTCCCACTCATCACCATCCCCTTCCTACATACCACCATTCCTCCCACATATCACAACCTCCCCGCTCACCACCATTCATCCCACTCCTCCCACTCACCACCCCTTTGGTGATTTAGTTAATTAACAGTACCAAAAGTTCTCGTGTAATTAGTACGATTTAGATGAATCTATTGTTGGGTAAAAAAAATACTGACTTGAAATGCTGTATTAATTATGAGGCAATTTTCACTGATGGAACCGTAGGATGATGATAGAACCGTAGGATGATGATAGAACTGTAGGATGATGATAGAACTGTAGGATGATGATAGAACCGTAAGATGATGATAGAACCGTAGGATGATGATAGAACTGTAGGATGATGATAGAACCGTAAGATGATGATAGAACCGTAGGATGATGATAGAACTGTAGGATGATGATAGAACCGTAAGATGATGATAGAACCGTAGGATGATGATAGAACTGTAGGATGATGATAGAACCGTAGGATGATGATAGAACTGTAGGATGATGATAGAACCGTAGGATGACGATAGAACCGTAGGATGATGATAGAACCGTAGGATGATGATAGAACTGTAGGATGATGATAGAACCGTAGGATGATGATAGAACTGTAGGATGATGATAGAACCGGAGGGTGATGATAGAACCGTAGGGTGATGATAGAACCGTAGGGTGATGATAGAACCGTAGGATGATGATAGAACCCTAGGATGATGATAGAACCGTAGGATGATGATAGAACCGGAGGGTGATGATACAGTAGAACCATAGGGTGATGATAGAACCGTAGGGTGAATATAGAACCGTGGATGATGGGTAGAACTGTGGGATGATGATAGAACTGTGGGATGATGATAGAACTGTGGGATGATGATAGAACTGTGGGATGATGATAGAACTGTGGGATGATGATGATAGAACTGTGGGATGATGATAGAACCTGTTAGGATGATGATAGAACCGTGGGATGATGATAGAACCGTAGGATGATGATAGAACTGTAGGATGATGATAGAACCGTAAGATGATGATAGAACCGTAGGATGATGATAGAACCGTAGGATGATGATAGAACTGTATGGTGATGATAGAACCGTAGGATGATGATAGAACTGTAGGATGATGATAGAACTGTAGGATGATGATAGAACCGTAGGATGATGATAGAACTGTAGGATGATAATAGAACCGGAGGGTGATGATAGAACCGTAGGGTGATGATAGAACCGTAGGGTGATGATAGAACCGTAGGGTGACGATAGAACCGTAGGATGATGCTAGAACTGCAGGATGATGGAACCGGGGGATGATGTTAGAACCGTAGGGTGATGATAGAACCGTAGGATGATGATAGAACCCTAGGATGATGATAGAACCGTAGGATGATGATAGAACCGGAGGGTGATGATACAGTAGAACCATAGGGTGATGATAGAACCGTAGGGTGAATATAGAACCATACATACGTACATACTGTACGTACGTACATACTGTACGTACGTACATACTTTTTTTTTTCATTTATTTATTGGGCACTCCCCTACATCCTTGTGTAAGGTGAAGCGCAGAAGCGTTTACAGCGCCCAACAGGGAAGCATGCTAAGTTCATGCTTGCCTTTATGTCTCATGAGTTTAGGGCGTAGAAGCCTGAAGAGTCAATGGTTTATGTCATCAAGTTATTGGAAGCTCCAACAACTTGTCCCTGAATACGAATTCGCAACTTTCGACTTACACCAGGTACCTACTGTGCTGCTAGGTGAACAGGGACTAATGGGGGCTAGGAAGTAAGTCCAAACAACTTCCACCGGCCCGGGAATCGAACCCGTGACATCTCGCTTGCGAGGCATTAGCCCATCCAGGCACAGGTCACTGACCCACATCAGGGCCTGGGGGGCGAAAATATAATAAAATAATAATAATAATTATGATGATAAAAGTAATAGTAATAAATTTAATAAAAATATATACAAAATAAATAACTTCTTCAAAAATGAAATAATAATAATAAAAGTAAAGAGCCATAAAAAATAAAAAATATATATCAAGAGTGAGAAACAATATATGTGTGTTGTGTTGTCAAAGTAAGAGAAACAATTGAGACCCTGCAATTGCATGTTAATGAGGCAGAAAGTCAGATGAGCAACCTGGGACTTGGTCACACTTTTTGTGGTGCCATATGGCAGCAGGGTCTACCATTAGATAACACATTATGCTTCCAATATCTTCCCAGGTGGCAGTACCTCCCTGTTTGGTAGCTGCCCACTACACACATATATACTGTACATACTACATACATTAGGTTTACTCACTCATTCACTCACCACAAAACAAATAAATAAAACCCATGAAACAAAACATAAATTTCACCCGAAAATAAATAAAATTTCCCCGGCTTTTGTTTCCGTCAGTTAAAGGCAATACTAACGGTCTATCATTACAGTAATTTACAGCCCTATGAAAAGTAATTATGTTTTGTTTGCTCTTGTCAGAACGTGTCAGAGTGTGAATACGACACACACACACACACACACACACACTTTTTTAAGTATTTTAAATATATATATATATATATATATATATATATATATATATATATATATATATATATATATATATATATATATATATATATATATATATATATATATATATATATATATATATATATATGTATATATATATATATGTATATATATATATGTATATATATATGTATATATATATATGTATATATATATGTATATATATATATGTGTGTGTGTGTATATATATGTGTATATGTGTAATATATATATATATATATATATATATTATATATATATATATATATATATATATATATATATATATATATATATATATATATATATTTCATGTAGATAATGAAATCATTAATGCAAGGGAAAAAACGAGCTCGTTGTTTCCTCGTGGATTTTATATATATATATATATATATATATATATATATATATATATATATATATATATATATATATATATATATATATATATATATATATATATATATATATATATATATATATATATATATATATATATATATATATATATATATATATATATATATATATATATATATATATATATATTATATATATATATATATATATATATAAAATACTTAAAAAAGTTGGCTAATATATAATGAAAAAAATATATACAATTGTATGATATAATACTTTGAAAAAAATATATATAAAGCAATATAAAATAACACCCGTAAAACTTTGAAACTGTGGAAGAAAATGAATGAAAAGATATGAATTTGTGAATGAATAGGAAACAATGAAATGAATAGCCTGATTATTTTTGGGGGGTGAATGATCGTATTTTTTTAGTGTCAAATGTGAAGACTAAAAAATAATTATAGTGAAAATGAGTTGTAATTTGTTATGTTGAGCAGGTGGTTATTTAAGCTCTCATATTAATTGGAATTTGTTAAAAGACAATATACAATTAATTGGTCTGTTATGATGACGGCAGTAGTTTGTTGATTCTAATTGTTCAGTGTTACAGTACGTGTTGTTATCGTGTTTTATTTTTGTGTACGATAACATTGTATTGTAACCTGTAGTATACGTGTGTGGTGTTGGGATGTGTGTGTGTGCTGTTGGGATGTGTGTGTGTGTGTGTGGTGTTGGGATGTGTGGTGTTCGTATAAAGATTCACCCAATAGCATTTTGGTTTACATAGTCTAGGTAATTTGATTGATGATCTGATGTATTTGACAGTAATTGACCGTCACAGCTGAGGGACGTATTCCCAGCCATGGTAGGTTAATCGAGTGATGGAAACAAACCCTCTATCAGCCATCAGTTATATCTCATTCAATTTATGGGGGCGGAAAGTCCATGGGATTTGCTATCTTGTTTGTACTATTCTCTTGATATCATTTATGGGAGAAACAGTATCTCCATGGTCTTTCTAGTGAACAATGGGTGTACCTCTCCCCAGTGTACCATGGGTGTACTGTACCGTGGGTGTACCTGCCTCTGATGTGGGTGTAAGTTTACCCACCTTGTTGAGTGGTGTGTCGCTGTTGGCTGCTTACGTAAACTCGTTAGCGACAGCCCTTCATGTGGTGCCATTGTTAGCATAATCCCCTTGAAAGTTGACTTGTATTTAAAGCAAAGTTAAGTTTATCTTGTCCAGGGGTTAACCCAAACTGGCCACGGCTAACTTCAACCTGCAGCTAACTTCATCCATAACTAACTTCAACCTGCAGCTAACTTCATCCATAACTAACTTCAACCAGCAGCTAACTTCACCCACAAATGGATTATTCCCGAGGTAACTTAATAGGTAGTAGGTACAGTGTGATGTATCGTCGATGGAAATCTTGAATAGGTTTCCCTTAGTTAACGTTGAAGAACAAGAATATATTGTCTTATCAGGAGTTTAGCTCTATTTGTACCCCACCGTGTCAGAGCCAAGTTAGTTCCTCCACAGCCAAATATCCTCCACAGCCAAATTTCTTTCCTCCACAGCTAAATTAGTCCCTCCACAGCTAAATTTCTTCCTCCACAGCTAAATTCCTTCCTCCACAGCTAAATTCCCTCCTCCACACCTAAATTCCCTCCTCCACACCTAAATTCCCTCCTCCACACCTAAATTCCTTCCTCCACAGCTAAAATCCTTCCTCCACGCCTAAATTCCCTCCTCCACACCTAAATTCCTTTCTCACAGCTAAATTAGTTCAGTATAAGGGATCTTTAGGTGGGGTTGGATTACATTAACACATAAATACGTAATTAAATGAATAAATTCTTGCGGCGTCGAGTCAGATGGGACCAGTCCTACCAGGCCCCACCCTCGCCTAATCGTAATGGGTTCTTAGCTTAAGATTAGGGCTCAATTGTCTGGGCTCCAGTCCTATTAGGCCCCCAATTATAACAGAACACACTCCCTATAGGGCACACTGGTAATGATTAGGTCTGGGGCTCACTTGACTTGTACCCTCGTTCTTCCATCATTGTGAGATAATGTAGTTAACCCCTGAAATGGCCTTCTGTATTTACCTCTCTCCCGTTTTCTTTCTCCTCCAGCTCCATCCGTTGTTAGCCTGACCAGCAACCCGTAGTTCCGTAATTAAATTGGGCTGGGTAATTGCCCTACGGGAAATCAGGAAGGGAAGAGGCTATTGGTTAGTAAACTGTGTTGTTACCGGGGCCAAGACAATCAAAACACTGGTGATTTGAGGTCGAACATTTTTGGAGTTTTTAGCGAAAGATTTTTATTATTTTTATTTCGTTTTTGCCTCAAATTATTGCTGGTGATTTTAGTGAAGTCAAGGTGTTTTGAGTAAAAATTTGGTGATTTCGAGTCATATTGTGATTTTGGTCCCAATTTTGGAGATTTTAGTCAAATTTTTAGTAATTTTTAGTCAAGATATAAGTGATTTAAGTTAGAATTATTGTTACACTGTAAGTGTGAATGACTGAGTGTGATTGGTGAAGTATAATGGTCAGCTCTTGTATTGTGATTGGTTAAGCATATTCACTCCTGCATTGTGATTGGTGAAATACAATGATCCATGTCAGCTCCTGTATTGTGATTGGTGAAGCATGTTAACTCCTGTTCTGTGATTGGTGGTGGGCTGTATTGCAATCAGGTTCGTTACACTATCAAACTTAATGTTCAAGATTGATTAATAATGCTAAGTTTTATTGCCTGATTGAATCATTGTAATAAGACTCCGCCGTTGTTTATATATGTAACTTCAAGATGATTAATATCCTCGATGTATGTGAGGTTGTTTTGCCCTAACGATCGGCTAAACCAATTACATAGTTTTCTCCGAGAGTTTTCCCCACAACGATCCCTAATGCAATTGGGTAGTTAGCGAGATGTTTATGTTGCGGTGTAACGAAGGGCAGGCGAGATGAGAACACCTGCTAATTACCCTCATCACCTTTGTAAATCAGGCGGCTCCAGGTAGTTTGGCAGGTGTTATTGCAGGTGTTATTGCAGCTGTTATTGCAGATTTATTCAAGGTATTATTAAGAGACGTTATTGCAGGTGGTATTCAAGGTGTTATTGCAAATGTTATTGTTGTGTATATTGCTGTGTTTTTAGCCAGGTCTGTATCCATAACAACAGCTGCACCCGCGGTACAGCTAACATAGATGCAACTGTTTCTTTCTTTCTCTTAGTCACTTTTCTTTTCTCTCCCTCTTCATCCCTCTCTTTTCTTTCTCCTCCTCTCCCCCTCTTCTCGCCCCCTCTCTATCCCCATCTTGTGTTCATTTCTCGATTTCAAGTCATACCATTTCTGATATATTCTTTTCTCATGTTTATTTTTCATTTGTTAATCTCTCCTGTTATTATTTATTTTGTTTATCATTACTTCGTATTTTCATGACTGTATGACCTCACCTGCATTACTGTTGCAATTAATCTATATGCATTTCCTTTGCATTAGTAATTCCCAATTACCTGTTCCCTTGCAATATGCTAAATGCAGTTTCCTTGCAAATACAATCCCTACTTGCGTTTCTCTTACAATTCATCTCAATACAGTTTTCCCTGTACTGCGTTTTTTTCCGTGCAAATGAATTTTCTTTGCATTTCTCTTCGTGTTTATTCTTTGTTGCATTTCCCTAGCTGCATATTTTACGGTAACATTTGCATTTGGCTGACAATGCATGGCTGAGTGGAGGAGGTGCAACAAGCGTGAGGATCAACCGGATGGGCATTGTGTAAGGGAGGAGGGGGGAGGAAAGGAAGAGAGGGGGCATAGGAGGAAGGGGGAAAACTAGAGAGAGGGGTAAGGGGAAGAGAAGAGAGAGCGGGGTAAGGGGTGGAAGAGAGAGAGGGGAAGGAAGATAGGGAGAGAGGGGAAGGGGGAAGGAAGAGAGAGGGGAAGGGGGAAGGAAGAGAGGGGAAGGGGAAGGAAGAGGAGGGGTAAGGGGGAGGAGAGAGGGTAAAGGGGAGGAAGAGAGAGAGGTAAGGGGAAGGAAGAGAGGGGTAAGGGGAGGAGAGAGGGTAAGGGGAGGAAGAGAGAGGTAAGGGGAGGAAGAGAGAGAGGAAGGGAGAGAGGGAAGGGGGAGGAGAGGGAGGGAAAGAAAAGGAGGACAGGGAATGGAAAGGAGAAGAGGAGGGAGTTGATAGGAAAGGGACGGGAAGGGGGCAAGAGAAGGGAGAAAAAATGCGAGGGAGAGAAGAGGAAATGGGCAGGAAGAGAATTGGGGGAGGAGAATGTCAGGGAGAAGGACAGAGGAGGAGGAGAAGGCGAAAGGCAGGCAGGGAAAGAACAGATGAAGGAAGAGAGAGGAGAGAGAAAGAAGGGGGGCGGCGGCGAGAAGGAGAGAAGGACAAGAGGGTAGGGAGTGGCACGAGAGGGTTAGACGGAAGTAGAGAGAGAAGAAGAATAGGAAAAGGAGAGGAGAGAGAGAGAGATTTTCAGGACCACAACAAAAGAGAACAGGAATACAAACTACGATAATAAATGGCCTTGAAATATATAAATACAGTACACATATAAAAAGCGACATATGTAAAAATCTTTCCAGAATGAAGTAGTTTTGGTATTGATGATGGCGTCACATATTTTAAAATGGCTGGACACATTTAAAATACTTATATTATCCACCCAGCCACCCACTTACTTTTATGGACACACTTAGAACACTTACTTTTATGGACACACTTGGAACACTTACTTTTAAGGTCATGGGCAATAGACCGTTCATAGCAGGTAGAGAGAGAACTTATAAACACGTGATAATCATATTACACCCAAAGTAAAAATAAAAGTCACTTATTTCGAATTTAAAGGAAATCAGAGAGCCTGGCCCTCAACTCGCCCTGCCACGAGTTCCCCTTGATGGTTTCTCCGACATAGGCACACCTCCACTGTGTTAGTTTTCCCCTGACCCTCTCTTTCTTTTCTTTTCTCTTTCTTTCTTTCTTTCTTCTCTCTCTCTCTCTCTCTCTCTCTCTCTCTCTCTCTCTCTCTCTCTCTCTCTCTCTCTCTCTCTCTCTCTCTCTCAAAACGTTATAGACAAGATTGAAGTTCACTCAGGTCTTGGCACCTGGGAATATTGTTTTCAATGCACAAGAGTAAATTCTCTCTCTAGGAGTCCCAAAGTTCGAGAGTCTTTGGATGAGTCTTTGGATGAGTCATTGGATGAGTCTTTGGATGAGTCATTGGATAAGTATTTGGATGAATCTTAATCCTCCGTGACTCGATTGAAAGCTACGACTGCCTGAAGTTGGATATTATAATGGCGTTGGTTTACTAAAAGAGATTTTACACCTGATGGTAAATATTAGGAATTAATTATTTCCCCATGTCTAGTTTTGTAGGGAAAAGTAGATTTGTTGTAATTATTATTATTATTAATTACTATTTTTATTGTTTTTATTCTTTTATCAGTGTTATTCGTTTAGTGGTGTTCAGTAAAAAAAAAACAATAATCAGGAAAATTTGGGGTAAATGTTTTGGGAACTTAGATTTTTTTTTTAAGAACGCGTACAGTAGGAAAATTCTTGGCTTTACTTTTTTTTTCAGCCGTTTACAGCCTCTCCTGACCTTGACTGGTGGATGTCTTTTCCGTGTAGCTTGAATGCATTCATTAACTAATTCCGGTCCATGTGAAGATTACCCACAGCTTATTTCACCTGATGATTAAACACCCTAACCGCTGCCTTGAGGGTTAGGTTAAGTGAGATAAGAGTAGGTTAGGTCAGGTCAGGTCAGGTCAGGTCAGTTATTTATCACGTGAACCCTAATTCATGCTCAGCCTTGTACTACTTTACGACGTCGTCATAACAAAGTCCAACGTGAAATTTAACGGCTCCTGCTTACACGTCCGTCTACGTGAGTGAGCTCGTTAACTGTGACCCGTAACTGCCTTGTTTCGAGGTGATTATGGTATTTGAGGGTAATTGTCTCAGGTTGAGTTATAATTTCCACTCACCAGCGATGGGATAATGACAGGTCGTCACTGGAGCGAGACCCGATTTCCCTGAATTCACGCGTTTGTGGGCATGGCGTGAGGTGATTGGTCCTTAATCCAGCATGACGTCACAGCCGAGTCCATTTTAGCGCTCCTATCCAGTCATCCTGACCTATTCAAATTCTGCTCTTAAACTAGCAAACTTAGCCTAACTTCAACCTAACCCTTCCTAACCTAACCTATCTTTTCCTATCCTATTCTATCCTAACATAAGAACATAAGAACTTAAGAAAATAAGGAGTCTGCAATAGGCCGGTTGGCCTGTGCATGGCAGCTCCTGTCGAGAGTTACTACCACTCTCTATCATCCATGAATCTATCTAGCCTCCTTTTGAAACTTTCCAGAGCTCCAGCACTTACTACAAAGTTGCTAAGCTTGTTACACTCGTCCACCACCCTATTTGTGAACCAGTTTCTTCCTATCTCCCTCCTAAACCTAAACTTATCCAACTTAAATCCGTTGCTCCGAGTCCTATCCTGCTCGGATATTATAAGAACTTTATCTATATCTCCTTTATTGATTCCTTTCACCCACTTAAATACGTCTATCATATCTCTCCGCACTCTTCGTCTTTCTAGGGAATGCAAGTTTAGTTTCTTTAACCTATCTTGATATGGTAGGTTTCTAAGTCCCGGAATCATTTTCGTCAAGCTAACCTAACTTCAACCTACCCTACTCAACCTTCATTCTATAGAGGTGTTTGATAATCAGATATAACAAGTTGGGGTGTCTAGTCTTAAGGTGATCCAGTCAAGATACACAAAACATACACAGGTAAGGCAGGTACATACAGGTGGATTAAGGTAGTATGAGGTTCCCCTTCGTGTCTCTCTCTCTCTCTCACATGAGGTCTCTCACTCAGGGGTTATGTAAGACTTAAAGCTGACTCTCCCAGTTGGCGTTTTAACGTCTCTCTCTTGAGTGCCTGTGGCATCGATATGCTCTCTCTCTCTCCCCCCTTCTTATCACCAATTTGTCATCATTTTTCTCTGTGCCATTAAAATTTTCCCTTTCCCTGCGCCATAACATCAAGGAAATTGCCGCAATAGGAAGTCGGTCACACAATCTATTCAGTATTAGTTTCCTCGTGTCATTATTGTCCCTTTCACCATCCGCCATCATGAACGGTACTTACCTCGTACCTGTATCTCGTGGTCTGTATGCAGAGGGGGGTCCGTTAGATCGAGAGTCCCTTAAGAGGATTCGTTAAATTGAGCGCCCGTTAGATCTCTGGTCCGTTAAATCGAGCACCCGTTAGATCGAGGGTCCGTTAGATCGAGGCTCTGCTAGATCTATGGTCCCTTAAATCGAGAGTCCATTAAATCGAAGGTCCATAAAGATAACCTTTAATATGTACTATAAACCACTATTTCATCTTGCGTCATAATAGTGTTCTTTGGTCATGCGTCATCAACAACAAGTGGCAGCCGTCTCCCTCTCTTTTGCTATTTATGAAAATTCTCTTGTGACATTTACATCATACGTGTTGCCCCCGTTGGTGGTTGTGCTTTATTGCTGCCATTTAATGTGTGTGTGTGTATGTGTGTGTGTATGTGTGTGTGTGTGTGTGTGTGTGTGTGTGTGTGTGTGTGTGTGTGTGTGTGTGAAGCTGCCTTACAATTGGCTTAGTGTCCATTAGTTGTCATATGTATAGGGATTAGTTTAACGTACAGGTGCTATTAAATAATGAGTTTATGGGCTGCCAGATACATAAAGGGCGAGTTATTATCCATGATAGACGTTGTGGGATATGATCAGTTTACCGTAGCTGTCCCCAAAAAATAGAAGATTCAACCTAACACACCGTGACTGCCAGCCATAGGAGGGTGGGTGTAGCACGAGTGTCTGCCAGCCATAGGAGGGTGGGTGTAGAACGAGTGTCTGCCAGCCGTAGGAGGGTGGGTGTAGCACGAGTGTCTGCCAGCTGTAGGAGGGTGGGGTGTAGTACGAGGTTCCGCCAGCCGGAGGGTGGGTAGCACGAGTGTCTGCTAGGAGGGTGGGTGTAGCACGAGTGTCTGCCAGCCATAGGGAGGGTGGGTGTAGCACGAGGACTGCCAGCCATAGGAGGGGTGGGTGTAGCACGAGTGACTGCCAGGCAGGAGGTGGGTGTAGCACGAGGTCTGCCAGCCATAGGAGGGTGGGTGGCACGAGTGTCTGCCAGCTGTAGGAGGGTGGGTGTGGCACGAGTGTCTGCCAGCTGTAGGAGGTGGGTGTAGCACGAGGTCTGCCAGCTGTGGAGGGGTGGGTGTAGCAGAGAGGACGCTGGCTGTAGGAGGGTGGGTGTAGCACGAGTGTCTGCCAGCTGTAGGAGGGTGGGTGTAGTGACGAGTGTCTGCCAGGCTGTAGGAGGGTGGGTGTAGCACGAGTGTTCTGCCAGCTGTAGGAGGGGTGAGTGTAGCACGAGTGTCTGCCAGCTGCAGGAGGGTGAGGTAGCACGAGTGTCTGCCAGCTGTAGAGGGTGGGTGTAGCACGAGTGTCTGCCAGCCATAGGAGGGTGGGTGTAGTACGAGTGTCTGCCAGCTGTAGGAGGTGGGTGTAGCACGAGGTCTGCCAGCTGTAGGAGGTGGGTGGCACGAGGTTCAAGCAGCCGTAGGAGGGTGAGGTAAATGAGCAGTCTGCTACAGTCAGAGGGTGAGTGTAGCACGAAAGTGTCTGCCAGCTAGGAGGGTGAGGTAGCACGAGGTCTGCCAGCTGTAGGAGGGTGGGTGTAGCACGAGTGTCTGCCAGCTGTAGGAGGGTGAGGTAGCACGAGTGTCTGCCAGCTGTAGGAGGGTGGGTGTAGTGCACGAGTGTCTGCCAGCTGTAGGAGGGTGAGGTAGCACGAGTGTCTGCCAGCTGTAGGAGGGGTGGGTGTAGTAATGAGTGTCTTACAGCCATAGGAGGGTGAGTGTAGCACGAGTGTCTGCCAGCTATAGGAGAGGAGAGTGTAGCACGAGGTAGCCAGCTGTAGGAGGGTGGTGTAGCACGAGTGTCTGCCAGCTGTAGGAGGGTGAGAGTGTAGCACGAGTGTTCAAGCAGCTATAGGAGGGTGGAGGTAGCACGAGTGTCTGCCAGCTGTAGGAGGGTGAGAGTGTGTAGCACACGAGGTCTGCTAGCTGTAGGAGGGTGGTGTAGCACGAGTGTCTGCCAGCTGTAGGAGGGGTGAGAGGTAGCACGAGTGTCTGCCAGCTGTAGGAGGGTGGGTGTAGCACGAGTGTCTGCCAGCCATAGGAGGGTGAGTGTAGCACGAGTGTCTGCCAGCCGTGTAGGAGGGGTGAGTGTAGCACGAGTGGGTCTGCTAGCTGTAGGAGGGTGGGTGTAGCACGAGGTCTGCCAGCTGTAGGAGAGGGTGAGTGTAGCACGAGTGTCTGCCAGCTGTAGGAGGTGCTTTTGAGTGATCTGCTAACTGTGGGAGGGTGGGTGTAGCACGAGTGTCTGCCAGCTCATGGTGAAGTGTAGCACGAGTGTCTGCCAGCTGTAGGAGGGTGGGTGTAGCACGAGTGTCTGCCAGCCGTAGGAGGGTGAGTGTAGCACGAGTGTCTGCCAGCTGTAGGAGGGTGGGTGTAGCACGAGGTGAGTGTAGTACGAGTGTCTGCCAGCCGTAGGAGGGTGAGTGTAGTACGAGTGTCTGCCGGATGTTGGAGTTGAACTTATCTTGCCTTAAATATGATGACCATTTCTCAGTAACTACCAGGCGGGTAAGGATGAGTCGTGTCGTGGTTTACAACAGGATAGGATATTTTGTACTTATATGAGGAATCTTTGGTGTTGGATAAGTAAGTTTTATTGTAGGATAAATGGTTGGATAATGTGTTAATGGACTATAGGGTCAGGTAAGAGGATTTATATATCTGTTAATGTATGGGTAAATCTTCAACCTTGAAACTCACTTCATTCTTCTTGGCGCCAAGATCGAGCGCGACGATTTGAGCGGCTGCGGGTGCCAGGCGTAGAAGGACATGTAAACAATGGCACCGTGTGTTGTGGTGCGGCCACGTGAGCGTATCTCAGTAAGTGTGTCACCCAGGGTGTGGTCACCTGCCTCTACATTATATATATTAACTAGGAGACTGATAATGTGACGCAGACGAGGCGTATACCCAGAGATTACCTGAAAATACCACAAAACTCCATTACAATTTATATTCTTACATTTTGGTAGATTTAAATTTGTACCTAAAGATCACTAGATACTCCAGCGTCTGGTAGCAGTCGACGTCGTTGAGATTATCATGTGTTAGTCAGTCCTTGTTCTTGCCTTCAGAAACTAATTATAAGCTGTGATTGATAGACCTTCCTGGGCCAGGCACTTTACGCTGATTGGATGAGCATGCCAAGTACCTTACCTCAGCACAGCACTTGCGCCAACTTGTATCAACTTTGTATATGCGTGTGTGGGGGGGGGGGGGTGCTCGCTCATGTGTAGGTCTGTGTGTGGGAGTGTATGGTTACGATATTAAAAAAAATGAAACCTCCACGAGCCATTATTAAACTGTATCCTTTAACATATGGTGTCCTCCTGATGCAGTTGGCTACACCTGGGAGACAGCTTTGCCCTCACACTCTACCATGACCAGAAGTTATGCCAGCCAGACTGTTTTGTTTAACCCATGATGTTGGTCGCTGCTGTGTTTCATGTCTGCTGGAGGCCACGGCAGTGTTGAGTAGTGTCTATTTTGTTTATACTGTATAGTAACACTGTATATGTATGTCTGTCGTTATTTTCTCTCTCATTTCCTTCTTTGTTTTCTCTTCCTCCTTCTCGTTTTCAATTCCCTTGTTCCTCTTCTATCTTATTCCTTCTCCTTCTCTTCTTCTTTCTCCCCATTTCATTTTCTCCTACTCATCTTCCTCTCATTTATTCATATCCTTCACTCGCATCTTCCTCGTGCTTCCTTTCTTCCTTCCTCTTCTTCCTCCTCCTTCTTCCTCTTCCTTCTTCCTCCTTCTTCCTTCTCCCCCCTTCTCCGTCCTTTTCCTCTTCCTCCTCCCTCTTCTTCCTCTTCCTTCTTCCCCCTCCCCTTATTCCTCCTTCTCCCTCTTCATCCTTCTCCCTCATCTTTTTCTTCTCTTTTTTTTCTCTTTCCTCTTCCTCATTCTTCTTCTCCTCCTCCCCTTCCTCTTCCCCCTCCTTCCTCTTCCCCCTCCTTCCTCTTCCCCCTCCTTCCTCTTCCCCCCTCCTTCCTCTTCCCCCCTCTTCCCCCTTCTCTGCTTCCCCTTCCCCAATTATACCAGATAAGTACATCATTAAATAACATTAAATATTTCGTCTCTTATTCTTGGAGACGAAATACAAGAACTTGAGAGAATAAATAATGTGCAGTGCGTCGTGAGTACCTGAGAGAGAGAGAGAGAGAGAGAGAGAGAGAGAGAGAGAGAGAGAGAGAGAGTACCAGGTGCACATTCTTTCCTTCCTTCCTTGATCCTCACATTCCACCTACCTCCATCACTACAGCCTTCCTTCCTTCCTTCCTTCCTTCCTTCCTTCCTTCCTTCCTTCCTTCCTTCATTAATCCTTACCTCCATCACTTCCCTACGACCAACACTTTTCCTACTGTACCATGAAAGGTAAAGTCATGAAAGGGACTCACTGCATTGCTCCTTGCTCACTTTAATCTATTCTAAATGAAAAGGGGTCGATGTCGTAGCAGTGGTGGTAGTTGTAGTAGTGATGGTGGTGGTAGAAGCAGCAGTAGTAGTAGTGGTCGTCGTAATAGTAGTAGTAGTAGTAGTGCTAGTGGTAGTCGTAATAGTAGCGGTAGCAGTGTCAGTGGTAGTAGTGTCAATGGTAGTAGTGTCAATGGTAGTAGTGTCAGTGGTGGTAGTGTTAGTAGTAGTCGTAATAGTAATGTTAGTATTAGTATTATTATTAGTAATAGTGTTAGTAGTAGTCGTAATAGTAGTCGTGGTAGTAGTGTTAGTAGTAGTTGTAATAGTAATGTTGGTAGTAGTAGTGTTAGTGGTAGTCGTAATAGTAGTGTTAGTGGTAGTAGTAGTAGTCGTAATAGTATTCTTAGTAGTAGTAGTAGAAAAAAAAAGTAATAGTAGTTTTAGTAGTAGTAGTATTGCTAGTGGTAGTCGTAATAATAGTGGTAGTGTTAGTGGTGTTAGTGGTAGTAATGTCAGCAGTAGTAATGTCAGTAGTAGTCGTAATAGTAATGTTAGTGGTAGTAGTAGTAGTAATAGTAGTAGTAGTGTGGCTATTGGGGGAGGCTGGAGGCCATGCTAAAAATACTAGTAGTAGTAATGGAACATATCAAAGGTGTAGTCGTATTCAAGATATTAAGCGTTACTTATATTTTCTTATAAGTGAAGCGTAGGCACGTCGAAGGCATAGTAGTGGATGTAAAGTGTGTTGCTATAAGTGAGGCATGGAGGCATCAAAGTACTGTTATAAGTGAGTGCCACATGCCTAACTCCCCTGTCTCCACCACCAACACCTTGGCACCCTTGGCACCCAGCCAGCCCTCTACCTCTCCTCTGAGAGAGAGAGAGAGAGAGAGAGAGAGAGAGAGAGTATGCATATTATGTTTAAACGTCAGACAACAGCCTCACTCTTCATTACCTTTACAGTCTACCTGACAAGAAAGGTGACGCAGGACTACCAGACTCCCACCTGTACACTGCTCAATAATTTCCATCGTACACACCTAGGAAGGGAGAGGGTCACTCAGGAGAACGTAATAAGACTAATATTGTGCCCTCGTGTACGTTGACTTGAGTGCAAAAAATAACACCACTGAAGTTATCTGCCCCCTCCCCCACATGTTTTAACCCCCATGCTTTACCCCCATGCCTTACCCCCATGCTTTACCCCATGCTTTACCCCCATGCTTTACCCCCACATGCTTTACCCCCATACACCCCATGCTTTACCCCACATGCTTTACCCCCATGCTTTACCCCCACATGCTTTACCCCCACATGTTTTAAGCACCCCCCCCTCCCCTCCTCCTTCCCTGCCCAGGTGAAGAATAATAACTCCTGGAAGGTGTAAAGTAAGCGATACTTTACGGGATGGTAAGTTAGTTGTGGGGAGGAGGGAAGTAAGTAAGGGTTGAAATAATTGAGGTAAAAATGTCTTGGCAGGCGTGGGAGGGAGATGTGGCAACGCGTTTTGGTTTGGTGGAGGGAGAGAGGGCAGGGGGAGGAGGGAGGAAGGTGGAGGGAGAGAGGAGAGGTGGCAGAGAGGGAGAGCGAGGGTGGGAAGGAGGAAGGAGAAGTGGCAGATAGGGAGGTAGGTGAGGTGGCAGAGAGAGAGAGAGAGAGAGTGAGTGAGGTGATCGGTGTGACAACTCTGTACCTCATTTATTCCCTCACCCACAATATGATTATCGTCCTTCCTCCTCCTCCTCTCACAGTTTATTGTCCTTTATTCATACACCAGTTGGGGTGACTGATAGAAATGAGAGAGAGAGAGAGAGAGAGAGAGAGAGAGAGAGAGAGAGAGAGAGAGAGGAGTAGATAAATAGAGAGGTATGTCTGGATGGATGGATGGATGGATGGAGGTGGGTCTCTCCTACCCCGGCAACCTATCCCGGGCAGGTGAGTGAGGCAGCGGCAGGTAGGTGGCACTGCCTCCCTACCCCCCACCACCACCATCACCACCTTTATAATTTATCGCGTTCTCCTCACCTGGTTGCTCTCAGCCTTGTTTAGATGGACCTACTGATGATCTGTTATGTAGGTGATGACCACAGGTGTTCAGATGAGAGGGATGGGAGAGGCAGGGATGAGAGGGGAAATGTTTTGATGGGGGTTAGTGCGTGTGTATGTGTGTGCGTGTGTATGTGTGTGTGTGTATGAGCGTGCGCGGGGAGACGGGAGAGAGGAGAGAGGAATGGTGGTGTCGGTTCATTCAGTTGTGACGCGTGGTGGCCGAGCGGCGGCGGTGGTGTGGCGGCCAACACTGCCCCAGGTCCGTGCGGTGTGTGTGAGTGTGTGTGTGTGTGTGTGGTGTGTGCTGGTGGTGGTAGTTGGTGGTTGGAAGAGAAGTCGTTTAGTAGTGTGAGGAATTGTGGTGGTGGTCGTGGTGCTGCCGGTGCGAGGGTAGTCGGGGTAGTGGTGGTTGGTAGTGGTGGTGATAGCAGGTGGTGCTGGTGGAAGAGAAGGCGGTGGTGGTGGTTGTAGTGGTGGTGGTAGCGGCCTCTGACTACAGAGTGCTGCTACTGCCTTCCATCTCCTGCTTACCTCCTTCACCCTCACCCACCCTCACACCTGGTTCCTCCTCTCCTCCTCCACCTCCTCTCCTCCTTCTGCCCAGCGCTCCCCACGACGGCCTCACCACGACTTGTGTCATCTCTACAGTGCCAAGAGCCAGAGGGCCAGTCCGGTGCCACAGTCATGGGATGACCACAGACATGACCGACTTTCATCGCTTCGTGAGTACCAGAACCTCTCTGCTAACACCCAACAACTACACTAATAAGAGAGACTCTCATGCAGTATACAACACCCAGAAACTTTGTCATAATAATGTTGGATATCGATGTTATATATAATGTAAATATTGACCTTCCCGGAAGCTTGTGGTGACCACTAGATGCTGTGTGTGTGTGTGGGGGGGGGGGGTTATCGCCCTAAATGAGTTCTTTCTTGAACAAACTCCTCAAGGGTCTTATAACTTATCAAACCAAAGTATTGGATATTTTTTATATTAGATGTTTCCTGTGTATATTGATCTCTGAGAGCTTAGTGACCACTGATTGCCAGGAGGTGACCAGGTGTGTGTGTGCGCGCGCGCTAGCACAGGTTAATGGGTGTGAGATGGTAAACATAGCAATTACTGCCCATACTATCAAGAAATAATAGTCTACAATATATTTAATATATTATGATTTGTATTATTATGTGCTGTATATAACCGACACGCCTGTACGCTTGTAGTTAATATTTGGTCTAAAGCCGACTACCACCTGTGGACGACGCCGAGTCATCTATGCCTCTGTTTTTGTCTCATACTTAATGTGTTACTTAAGACCATCAGTTTTCAATACTTCCAAAACTGGCCCTGTTCTCTGTCCAAGGTTCGGTAGAGGGGATTCGAAGCCGGCTTGTGGTGAGCGCTGGAGACTGAGTTGATCATGACCTGGTTCATGTGTTAGTGGCGACTGATGGTGTTGTGTCAGACAGCTGACAGCTGCCTGCATACGGACACGTGTGCCGACAGCTGCCTGTATATAGTGATAGGGACTGACAATCCCTCATACAGACAACGTGGCTTCAGCTGCCGTTTATATGTAATTGCATGTACTGACAGCTGCCTGTGTCCAGATATAATGTGTTGACAGCTGCTCCTGTGTAAACCATTGATAGCCAGGTCGTGTGTAAACCATTAATAGATAGCCAGGTCGTGTGTAAACCATTAATAGATAGCCAGGTCGTGTGTAAACCATTAATAGATAGCCAGGTCGTGTGTAAACTATTAATAGATAGCCAGGTCGTGTGTAAACCATTAATAGATAGCCAGGTCGTGTGTAAACCATTAATAGATAGCCAGGTCGTGTGTAAACCATTAATAGATAGCCAGGTCGTGTGTAAAACCTTTCATATTTACCCATTTATTATATTTTTGTTCTCCCGGTGTCACCTGTGCGTGTCACCTGGGCGTTCTCCTGCTCACAGCCTCCCCTACGAAATTAATCGCTGGTCATATTTTTGGGTTGTTAGTGCGGTCCATACTCTTAGTAATTAATATGATCACTTTGGGAGGACAAACACTAGGAATTATGATAAAAATTTGACCAACTTGCAAATTTTTTATTATTTATTATTATTATTATTATTATTATTATTATTATTATTATTATTATTATTATTATTATTATTATTATTATTATGTCAGTAGTAATAACATTAATTTATAATAATATTTTCCCTAATTTTCTTTTTTGTTTAATCTGTAAAATTACATCAGGGATCAACCACACATGATCAACATTGTAAAACTTTATGAACGACCATCTTTATTAAGTTGTTAGGTCATTAATGGCTTATAATGACGGAGGGCTTACCTGTCTTCAGCCAGGAAGGGCGGAACTAACTATCACCTGCTGGGAGGCTCTCAACCTTAAGGATTTTTTTTTTTTTAAGTGGAGGAAGAAATAGCTATACAAGACTAATTTTTTAATAATATATAGATATGTATAGATAGATGGATAATGAGAGAGAGAGAGAGAGAGAGAGAGAGAGAGAGAGAGAGAGAGAGAGAGAGTCACATGTTCTACTACGCAGTATATTTTTTCACCTGCCGCTCTGTCTTTATGGCGCTGCTGTGGTGCTGTTCTGCTAGTTCGGTTGCTGTTATTTGTGGCGCTGCTACTACGTATGTTTCTGGCGCATTTACTGGATATTTGGCACTGTGGCTGTGGCGCCGTCACATTGGTTGGGACGCTGGTACTAAAGTTATGGCACCGCTTCTGTAGTTATAGCGCTGCTACTGTGGTTGTGGCGCTGCTACTGTGGTTGTGGCGCTGCTACTGTGGTTGTGGCGCTGCTACTGTGGTTGCGGCAGTTGCTTACTGTGGTTGTGGCGCTGCTGCTGTTGTGGTGCTGCTACTGTGGTGGAGCGCTGCTGTGGTTGTGGTGCTGCTATGTGGTTGTGACGCTGCTACTGTGGTTGTGCTGCTACTGTGGTTGTGGCGCTGCTGCTGTGGTTGCTGTGGTTGTGGCGCTGCTGCGTGGTTTGCGGCGCTGCTGCTGTGGTTGCGGCACCCTACTGTGGTTGTGGCGCTGCTGCTGTGGTTGTGGTGCTGCTACTGTGGTTGTGACGCTGTGCTGTGGTTGTGGTGCTGCTACTGTGGTTGTGACGCTGCTACTGTGGTTGTGGTGCTGCTGCTGTGGTTGCGGCACTCCTTACTGTGGTCATGGCGCTGCTACTGTGGTTGTGGCTGTGCTGCTACTGTGGTTGTGACGCTGCTGCTGTGGTTGTGGTGCTGCTAGTGGTTTGCGGCCTCCTACTGTGGTTGTGGTGCTACTCGTGGCTGCTACTGTGCTCGTGGCGCTGCTACTGTGGCTGTGGCGCTGCTGTGGTTGTGGCACCCTTACTGTGGTTGTGACGCTGCTACTGTGGTTGTGGCGCTGCTCCGTGGTTGTGGTGCTGCTACTGTGGTTGCGGCACTCCTACTGGTTGTGGCGCTGCTACTGTAGTGTGGCGCTGCTACTGTGGCTTGTGGCGCTGCTACTGTGGTGTGGCACCCCACTGTGGTTGTGGCGCTGCTGCAGTGGTTGTGGCGCTGCTACAGTGGTTGTGGCACTCTACCGTGGTTGTGACGCTGCCATGGTTGTGGCGCTGCTACTGTAGTGTGGCGCTGCTACTGTAGTTGTGGCGCTGCTACTGTGGTTGTGACGCTGCTACTGTAGTTGTGGCACTGCTACTGTGGTTGTGGCGCTGCTACTGTAGTTGTGGCGCTGCTACTGTAGTTGTGGCGCTGCTACTGTGGTTGTGACGCTGCTACTGTAGTTGTGGCACTGCTACTGTGGTTGTGGCGCTGCTACTGTAGTTGTGGCGCTGCTACTGTAGTTGTGGCGCTGCTACTGTGGTTGTGGCGCTGCTACCGTAGTTGTGGCACTCCTACTGTGGTTGTGGCGCTGCTACTGTGGTTGTGGTGCTGCCACTGTGGTTGTGGCACTCCTACTGTGGTTGTGGCACTCCTACTGTGGTTGTGGCACTCCTACTGTGGTTGTGGCACTCCTACTGTGGTTGTGGCGCAGTTACTAGAGTTATGGCGGTGTCACTGGATATTTCTCCTGTGTGATATAGTTCCTGGAGGGAGACATGTTACGCATGCGCCAGTAAAATCTTTTGTCCCGCTTACATGTAATAGTTCCCTGCATAATATATCTGCTCGACCAAGTGGCAATATTAAAAAAAATTTCATATTACCTTTTTCTAGACATTCTAATCCAATATTTATACTTTTGATAACAGGTTTATAATGTAAATAATTGCTTGAAACAAATTTAGTGAAGGTATTTTTTTATTATATTCGAGAAAATTTATACATACAGTATATGTCATCATAAGACTAGTGATGTCCTCATCAATTGAAGTTGATAAATGTGAAAGGCTTTGTCAATGATAACTATTAAAAATATTGCCTCTAAACTTCAAATTCCTCACACACTTACAAAATCCATTTCGCTGATTCATGAACAAGTGACTGGGCATATTCCCTTCCTGATAAGACTTTCCAATATCACTCGTTGAATAATGTCTCGCCATAATGTCTGCCGTACAACTAACAGGTGAGGGAGAGAGAGGGATCACTGTATGTATCGGCCAGGTCGGGAGGGGGTGAAAAATGCTTCCTAGTGACTGGATAAGAGATGAAAAATACTGTACTTCGTGACGCCGACGATACTGTGGTTATGGCGCTGCTGCTGTAGTTATGGTGCTGCTACAAATGCTATGGCGCTGTTCCTGTGGCTCTGCTACAAGGGTTAAGGCGCTGTTACAAAAGTTATGACGCTGCTGCTGTAGTTGTGACGCTGCTACAAAGGTTATGGCGTTGCTGCTGTAGTTGTGACGTTGTTACAATTTTATGGCGCTTCTACTGTGGTTGTGACTCTACTACAAATGTTATGGTGCTGCTACAAACGTTATGGCGCTGCTACAAATGTTATGGCGCAGCTGCAAGGTTATGGCAATGCTACAAATGTTATGGCGATGCTACAAATGTTATGGCGCTGCTACGAAGGTTATGGCGCTGCTACAAAGGTTATGGCGCTGCTACACAAGTTATGGCGCTGCTGTTGTGGTTGTGAAGCTACTACAAATGTTATGGCGCTGCTACAAATGTTATGCGCTGTTACAAAGGTTATGACACTGCTGCTGTGGTTGTGGCGCTGCTACTAAAGTTTGGAGCTGCTACAAAGTTATGGCGCTGTTGCTGTGGTTTGTGGCGCTGCTACTAAAGTTTGGAGCTGCTACAAAGTTATGGCGCGGCTGCTGTGGTTGTGGCGCTGCTACTAAGTTGTGGCGCTGTTACAAAAGGTTATGGCGTTGCTACAAAAGGTTATGCGCGTTGCTACAAAGGTTATGGCGTTGCTACAAAGGGTTATGGCGCTGTACAAAGGTTATGGCGCGCGCGCTGCTGTGTGGTTGTGCGCGCTGCTGCTGTTGTGGTTGGTGTGGCGCTGCTGCTGTGGTTGTGGCGCTGCTGCTGTGGTTGGCGCTGCTGCTGTGGTTGTGACGCCGTTGCTGTGGTAGTGGCGCTGCTGCTATGGTTGTGGCGGCGTTGTTGCTATGGTTGTGGCGCTGTTGCTGTGGTTGTGGCGCGCTGCTGCTGTGATTGTGGCGCCGTTGTTGTGGTAGTGGCGCTGCTGCTATGGTTGTGGCGCCGTTGTTGTGGTAATGGCGCTGCTGCTGTGGTTGTGGCGCCGTTGTTGTGGTAGTGGCGCTGCTGCTGTGGTTGTGGTGGTGTTGCCTGGGAAAGGTTATGGCTAAAGCGAGTGTGTTCTGATCAAGATTTAATACGGTGAGTGTACAGATCTGTTGGTAGTGTACTGTCCTGACGAGGGTGATAGGTTGGGACTGGCGGGAAAGAAGACGGTAAAGGTTAAAGTTGTGTTGAGTTGTATTGAGAAAATCTATTCCCTTTGAGTCAACCGCGCGTCTTTAGTTACTGCTTTAAGACACAACTTTATTTTATTTATTATTATTATTATTATTATTATTATTATTATTATTATTATTATTATTATTATTATTTTTATTGTCATTGTTATTGTTATTATTATTTATTATTTTTTTGGGGGGGTGATAATGGTCGACACTTTTATGACGTCTGGGTGATGTCATAGATGTGTTTGGCGTCTTTTGGGCCATAGTGGTTTAATTAAATTTTGTGATGTCATTACGGTTTTTTATTAACGTAAGTGATTTGTTGTAGTTCTTAGTAATGTCAGAGCGTTTTTTTGACGTCATTATGATACTTAATGACGTCAATATGATGCTTAATAACGTGTTTATAACTGTCTGACGTCATTTACGATTGGCTTTGTCATCCGCATTTTATTGGTGATTTTTTTGTTTACATTAATGATTGCTGTCATCTATAACGCTGTTTATCCTTTGTGGACGACTTTAAGATTTAAGACCTCGTCCTTAGTGAGTTAAAATTAGTCCTCAGAGGCTTGATACATCGTCTTCAAAGGGTTAATTGTCTCTACCTGGGGCAGATATTGACCTAGGTGAAGGGTGAAGTAGGTGGGTAATAGAGAGCTGAAGAAATGAATCTAGACGTATGACTCAAATTTGGAAGTGTGTCCCATTTGCTTGACGGTCAGTACTAAGCCTTCTGTACACTAGGAGGCAGCGTGGTTCGGTACTACACTCAGCCACTTACATTTTCCCATCTCAGGATCGAACCAACGGGCAAAAGGACTGAAGACAAGTGCTTTATTCACTTACCCGTGGCATATGAGTACACACACACACACACACACACTCACACACACACACACACTCACACACACACTCTGAGGCTCTAAAAAAAAAATATAGTTGCCGTTTTAACCTCAGCCCTCCAGACAACACACTATTGTGGTCAACATTAGGATAAATGAATCTTTTTAGGCATGTCACTGCTTGTTTGGTTGAGTAATTATAATTTTCTAATTGGTGTGTGTGTGTGTGTGTGTGTGTGTGTGTGTGTGTGTGTGTGTGTGTGTGTGTGTGTGTGTGTAATACCTGACCTAAGGTTGTGACGGATATATGGTCAAGATGGCGTCGATATCGCGCCGTGACTTGAGGCGTTGTTTTATTTCCTCACTTGCCTCACCCTACCCACAGTTTCACACTACACAGTTATCATTTATATCCTCCCATCACCCCCATCTTCCTCCCCACCACCCTCATCCTCCTTCCCATGAACCCCTCTCCTTCCCACATCACTCGCTCCCTCCTCTCCATCACCTCGCTCCTCCCTCTTCATCATTCGCTCCTCCTCTCCATCCTCGCTCCCTCCTCTCCATCCTGTCCCTCCTCTCCATCACTGCTCCTCTTCCATCACTCGCTCCCTCCTCCCATCCTCTGCTCCCTCCTCCCCATCACTTGCTCCTCCTCCCATCACTTGCTCCCTCATCCTTGCTCTCACCTCACTTCTCCCCACCTCTCCATCCTCCATCCTCTCCATCCTCCTCTACCTCTCCATCACTTGCTCCCACCTCATCCCTTGCTCCTCCTCCCCATCCTCGCTCCTCCTCCCATCTCTCCCTCCTCTCCATCCTCCTCCCCTCCTCCCCATCACTTGCTCTCACCTCTCCATCACTTGCTCCCACCTCCCCATCACTTGCTCCCTCCTCCCCATCACTTGCTCTCACCTCTCCATCCTGCCCCTCCTCTCCATCCTCATCTCGCTCCCTCCTCTCCATCACTCGCTCTCACCTCTCCATCACTTGCTCCCTCCTCTCCCATCCTCCCTCCTCCTCCCATCCTCCTCCTCCTCCTCCCATCCTCCCATCAGCTCCTCCTCCCATCACCTCTCACCTCTCCATCACTTGCTCCCACCTCTCCATCCTCCTCCCTCCTCCCCAACTTCCCACCTCTCTCTTGCTCCCCTCTCTGCTCCCTCCTCTCGCCCTCCTCATCCTCTGCTCCCCTCCTCCTCGCTCCCTCCTCTCCATCACGCACTCTCCTCCCATCACTTGCTCCCTCCTCCCCATCACTTGCTCCTCCTCCCATCCTTGCTCCCTCCTCCCCATCCCTCCCCCCATCACCCCCTCCCCTCCCTCCCTTCCGCCATACTCCTCCCCATCATCCTCATCACGCACATCCTTTCTCCCCATCCTCAATTTTCTTTCCCATCCCCCATTCTTCTCCCCATCCCCCATTCTTCTCCCCCTCCCCATCACCCATTCCTGCTCCCCATCACCCCTACCTTCCTTCCTCTAGTCTAGGCCGCCTGGGGTGAGGTCTGAGGGGCTGACACCGCTCTTCCATCCCGCACCCAAAGGCACGTCTAATGAGCTCTCCTCACCTCCCCTCTACCTCAGCGTGTGCTCTCCACCCCGCACCACCACCTGCAGGCTAAGGGCTGGCTCTCTTTCCCACTCACCGGACAGCCCGCAGGGAGGTGTGTTTGTGGGCGTAGTAGTTGGCTTATGGGTGAAATGTTTTGGTGTATGCGCTAAATAGGTGGGCTTATGGGCCAAAGAGGTACCTAGCTGTCCAAATGGGTTACTTGAGATAGGATAGTAGTGAGTGAAATAGGCTCGGTGGTAAGTTGCGAATGAAATTGGTTCTGAATGTGAGTTTGTTATGAATGTAATGAATTGTTAACGATATAGGTTGTTTGGAAATGAATTGATGGTTTGTAAATAAATAGGTGGTTTGTAAATGAATAGGCAGTTTGTTAAAGAATAGAGCTGGACAGTAGGTGAGGTGGAGCTCACGTTCATGGGCATGAATCTTTCATAAGCGTGTCATCGCTGGGTTAGATAGGGACGCCAGGCGCAGTTGATTGCTCGTGCTGGCGCAGGTGTGTTTGGGCAGGAGGGGCTGTCGTTGTGTGGGAGGATGGAAACGCCTGGTGCTGGTGATTGCTCGTGTTGGCAAAGTTGTAATGGTAAGCGCTTTACTTCCAGCGTTCATAACACACACACACAGACTACCATGCTGTGGTGGAGGGGGTTGGTGGTGGTGGTGGAGAGGGGGGTGATGGTGGAGGTGGTGGTGGTGGGTAGTGATGGTGGTAGTGGAAGGGGGTGATGGTGGGGACTGTAACTAAATTCGATTAATATAACAAGAATTTGGGTTACAAACTATACAATAAACATACAGGTATACGAGTGTCACCTACCGTATGTATGTTTGGTATGTAATATATGTATGTATATAATGTAATGAATTTAATGTATGTATGTTATGTATGTATTGTATGTAATGCATAAATGTATGTATGTATGTATGTATGTATGTATGTATGTATGTATGTATGCGTATGTAATGTATATATGTATGTAACAAGTGACTACTGTATTACTAACAAAATATTTCCTTAGACTATCAAAATAAAATGTTAACTTAAGAAACAGTGAACATTGGGTAATAGGGAAGTTAAAGTGTTGCGTTGTTAACTTCTCGGTGTTTCCTGGAGGGGTGAGGGGTGTGTTGGAGGGGTGAGGGGTGTGTTGGAGGGGTGAGGGGTGTGTTGGAGGGGTGAGGGGTGTGTTGGAGGGGTGTGGTGTGATGCTTTATTTTAGATGGCAGATATTTCTCTCTATTCCGTCATTCGATATTAGAAGTGTGTGTGTGTGTGTGTGTGTGTGTGTGTGTGTGTGTGTGTACCATAACTAGTATACATATCGTTGTATAATAATCCCAAACAAATATTGTACATTCCTAAAAAAACAAAAACAATAATAATAATAATAATAATAATAATAATAATAATAATAATAATAATAACTCGTAAAAAAGATTATTTACACTAATGCTATAAAATTAACGAGGAGTATAACGAGGTCAATGACGTACCACACAATCACTCGCTATATAGTTTGTGTTCTATAGCTTACCATATGTTGAGTGTCGCTTCGTCTTAAGGGAGGAAGATAGTTGTTGTTTGTGATAGCTGTTGTTGGTGATAGTTGTTGTTTGTGATAGTTGTTGTTTGTGATGGTTGTTGTTTGTGATGGTTGTTGTTTGTGATAGTTGTTGTTTGTGATAGTTGTTGTTTGTGATAGTTGTTGTTTGTGATAGTTGTTGTTTGTGATAGTTGTTGTTTGTGATAGTTGTTGTTAGTGATAGTTGTTGGTAGTGATAGTTGTTGTTAGTGATAGTTGTTGTTAGTTGTAGTTTGTGATTGTTGTTACTGATTGTTGTTGTTAGTTGTAGTTTGTGATTGTTGTTACTGATTGTTGTTGTTAGTTATACCTTCGCTCAAATTAAGCATAAAAAAGTCAAAGAATTATGGTCTCTTTGCTGTTGCTGGTATTACCGCCACTACTCTAAACTGATTTATATATATTGTTCTAAGCGTTGTTGTAATTTGCTGTACTTGTTAGTGTAATTGGTGCTGTAATTTGCTGTATCTCTTGTTGTAATTGCTGCCGTTAACTTGCTGCATCTACTCCTGTAACCGCTGCTGTAATTGCTGCCTTTCCTGTAGCACCTCTTGCTTCAGCTCCTGTCGTCTTCTCCTATTACTACTACTACTACTACTACTACTACTACTACTACTTTTTATGACATCCAACCTTTCCCTTATAGCCATACCTTCTCCACCCTAAGACAAAAGTAACTATCCTAGCTTAGTTAGTTAAGCCGCAGATCCATACGGCATTCGGTGACTGTTGCCTCATAGTCCATGTCTGAGACTGTTGTTGGTTTAGGGGCCGATGATCTTATTCCCTGAGGTACAGTAGAACAGACCAGAGCAAGGAGGAGGACAGGCGACACTTCAACCAGGCCAAGACGTAACTTCTGGGTTGTTGCTTCTGTTCTGATAACACCCCCCAATCGTTCTACGTAGAGGCACTTTGTACTATCCCGCCCGATGTGAAGCTGCCTTGGTCCACGTTCTGAATCCTCTCTTCCTACCTCTCTGTTCTTGTCGTTCTCATTTCTCCTCTGTGCAGCTTCGAGAGACTTCCACTACTATCTATTTATATATCTCTATCTATCTTATTTATCTCTCACCTGTCTATTTGTCTATGTATAGCTATATTACCCTGTCGTTACCCATCACACCACACCACGCACGTAGGCTTATTTAACCTCTACCCACCGTAATTATTTTTTAATATTCCCCTGTGTATATTTTTACCCTGGATATTGGGTCTAATTTTTCAGGGTTATGTTTACCTTTCTGAACACAGTTTTAAGGATACGTGTTTACGAACGTGTATCCCAATGTGGATCTGGTTTATGTTTTTATGCCTCCATCTGTTGTGTTTACTGGCGGGGGGGGGGGTACTAGTGCTACTTACGGCTGTTCAAGTACTGTACTGCTCAGTTTCTTCTGGTTTTAATAGTTGGACCGGGAACGTGAATTTTAGTGTTATTTTGATGGTGTTTAATATCCGTAAAATAGTATTGTTATTAATGTTGTTTTATGAGTTTATTATTATTATTATTATTATTATTATTATTATTATTATTATTATTATTATTATTACAGTATTATTATTATTATTTTTTGTTATCATTATTATTATTAAACATGAAATATATAAAGACACGAATAAAAATGAATAGAATAATGTAATAAATTTTTGGTTGTTTTGTCATCATTAATCTGTGAAGAGTTACCTGGTGGTGAGCCACACGTACTGTACTCCGTGAACTGGTATAAGCTACATTTGAATTACACTGCAGTTGATGAAGTCTATTCAGATCAAACTACGAGTTCCAATTCGACTAACTTCAACTTTTTTTTTCCAAGTCCATTTCCAGAATTTAATTGGCAATGAGCGATTAATTCCAGCTCTATTTTGAATTGACCCCGAAGGCTCTCGTTAGCCATAAGACAAGGTATTCGTGTTAATTTCACCCAAATCAAGAACTTTAGAACTGAAAACAATGTTCTTTAAGGCTTATGTCGTCAATAACTGCTAATTACCCGATATTATTCACCTTTTTCTGTTAAAGATCCCAGTTTAATTATCTCTCAGGTCAGGTCTCTCAGGTCAGGTCTCTCAGGTCAAGTCTATCAGGTCAAGTCTATCAGGTCAGGTCTTATCATAAATAATATTTCGTTTTGTGTGAATATCTTCGCCAGACTATATTCCAGTACGGATAAATATAATTATCTTTAAAACTGAATTTACTCCATTATGATTAACATGTTGATGAGTCTGAATGTTATTAAAGAAAATTAGCATCGTGTGTAAAATACATACTATCCTCCTCTGCGGCTTGTGATTGGCTGGCTGGATGGAGATGCCTAACGGGTACTGGGAGCTTTCAAAGTGGACGGCGGGGAGGGGTTAAGGGGTTAAGGGGAGGGAGGGGGGGGGGTTACTCTTGAATGATAAACAGGTTGAGTAGCCCGTAATTGCTACAGGTGTTATTGTTGTTGTACCTCAGATCATTCCAAAACCTCCCACTCATTTGTTGCTCCTCCCGTTATCATCCTGTTGTCCTGTTGTCGTCCTGTTGTCGCCCGATGATGACAAGAAAGTAGGGTGACCGGCACTGTACTCGACCGCCCTCACTTGCCCAACTGTAACGTGATCTAGTGTAGGCCTCCACTTTTAAGTATTTGATACAGGGATACAGTGTGAGCCTATATATGTAGGTGTGTGATACAGGGATACAGTGTGAACCTATATGTGTAGGTGTGTGATACAGGGATACAGGTATGGGTACAGTAAAGACTTATATACTCGAGGATGTGATGATACAGTATATTTCAGCTCAATTTGTTACCTGTACCAGTGTGTAATTATACCTACTTCTCTCTTCATCTTCCTGTTACACGATTCACTAGTAGCCGATTATCCAGCCTCATTATACTCTGAAAGATCTGCATAATAATGTACTAAGTTAACTCACCCAAAGTAACGCTGTATACAAGATATAAACAAGAACATTAGAGATGGTTAGGTTAGGTTAGGTTATGAGTACATGGTGTAAGTTGTGGTTATAATTTATAAAATTCAGACTTAAGAGATTATGAGTTAAGGTATTGGGGGCGCTGCCAACACACCTGAATTGGCTCAAGTTCAAGGTCAAACATGAAGGTCAAAGGTCAAGGCAAGAAGGCCACTAACAGCGTCATTAAGTAATTTTCCCAGGGTATATAATTTTGGCCTCGTCTCATGACTGGTAAATAGAGCGCTCACTGTGGTAAAACTCCTATATTGTTATGATGTCTTACTGCTTCTTACCAACTATGGTCTTAAAACGCTATCTGTTGGCTAGTGGGGGGGGGGATGCACACAGTTAGTTGATGCTGTGTATAGTTGGTTAGGTTTGGTTTGGTTATTAAATTTGGTTAGGTTAGATTAAATTTGGTTAGGTTAGCATTAAGTTAAAGCTACGCATTGTTAGCATTAGCGTCAAGGTGGTTAATTGTAAGGTAAAATAAACTCAGAGAGAGAGAGAGAGAGAGAGAGAGAGAGAGAGAGAGAGAGAGAGAGAGAGAGCTAATTTTCAGGTGAATCGTATATTCCTTGTATCTCACACCTATTCGGAACTTTTGCTGAATACGAATGGCCAAGAAGTTCGTAAACATCCCTCACGTGAAAATAAACCCTGAAAATACGACCGACGTTCTCAATATTCTCTTGTTTTCAGAAACCTTGAGATGAATCACCACCAACGCACTTGAGACAAACAAACAAACTCATTAACTACCGCTGTGTGTGTAAAGAAAACTACAATGGTATATAGTTTTTTCTGAGAGGAATGTTGTATTTACTTGATAATTCCTTGAGTACGATGACTTAAGATATCAATATTGGGTTAATTCATCATAATCATGGTTGATCAAATGACCTGTGACCTGGAGAATGACACTGGGTACTGAGGAAACCATGATCAAATGACCTATGACCTGGAGAATGACACTGGGTACTGAGGATACCTTGACCAAACGAGCTGACCCTTATATTTCGACAGGATTACTCAGTGTGTTGTTATGAGAACTTTGGGAGTCACAAGGAAGCAATTTTCCTCGTCAAGATTAAACTCACAGAGGCTCCCCGTGTGCTTGTGGTCGTCTGTGTTATTTGCAATATTGCGTTTGGCATCAAGGTGTATAAGTGTAAGTGTTAATGTGATTTATTGTTCATGGGTGTTATTGTTCATGGGTGTTATTGTTCATGGGTGTTATTGTTCATGGGTGTTATTGTTCATTTGTGTTATTATTCATGTTTTTTTTCATGGGTGTTATTGTTCATGTTATTTTTCATGGGTGTCATTGTTCATGGGTGTTATTGTTCATAGGTGTTATTGTTCATGTATGTTGTTCATGTGTGTTATTGGTCATGTGTTATTGTTCATATGTGTTATTGCACATACAGGGTGGGTCTAAATATACATGGGCGTATAACTGTGTATGTACATAGAACTGTGTACGGATGGGTGGATGTATGTGCACAGGAGGTATGGTTGCATAGGTTTTAAGTGCACATGCGTCTAGATGTAATTGGCTGCGTCTAGATGTAAGTGGGGGATGCGTCTAGATGTAAGTGGATGCTGCGTGTAGATGGAAATGGGTGCGTCTAGATGTAAGTGGGCGCTGCGTCTAGATGGAAATGGGTGCATCTAGATGTAATTGAGTGCGTCTAGGTGCAATTGGGTGCGTCTAGATGCAATTGGGTGCTGCGTCTAAATGTAAATGGGATCCTATTTGCTGTGGGAAACGTAAAAGATTAGTGTAATTGTAGAATTGGGAATACAATGGTGGTAATAGGCAATAATGTTCAACTGAGTGAATTATGTTTTTTGCGGATTACCTGAAGATTAACCACCCTAACCTAACCTAACCTAACCTAACCTAACCTAACCCATCCAGGTAGCGTTAGGATGGTTAATATTCAGGTTAAATAAGCTAGGGTGTCTAATCTTCAGGTGATGTAAACTTTGCCCATCATTATTCATAACTAAAACAAAAAATAAACTAAATATAATCAAGAGAAAAAAAAAAACTTTGACCCACAAACTTTTATACTTTCTTTTAAAATTCATTAAATTACACTTAAAACGAACTTTACTTTTGAGAGTGTTATACTTTTTTATATATACTTTCAAAAGATAAACAATTCTTCTTGCTTAAAAAAAAAAAAGTCCCTGAAAGTTTGTTATTGAATTCCTTTAACATTTTCAACACTTACTTTTATGACGTCACGTGATTTTTAACCCGAGTCAACAGTGTTAATAAGCAGAGAGTGAACAAGACGCACTAACTTCCATAACAGCCCCAGCACGAGCATTTCAACACACCCTGGCGTTTCTTTTCCACTCAATGATGAAAAGCTTAGGTCGAATAAAACCGACATCTGAACCCCGAAATTTTGAACCTCAGAGACCCGAATCTTCAATCCCCGAATCCCTTGAACCCCGAATCCCTTGAATCCCGAATCCCTTGAACCCCGAATCCCTTGAACCCCGAATCCCTTGAACCCCGAATCCCTTGAACCCCGAATCCCTTTACCCTGAAAACCTTCAATTCCCGAATCTCTGAACTCCCGAATCCTTGAACTCCTGAATCCTTTGCGGAAATAATAATACTTGGGCGATATTTCGAAACGTTTTAAAGCTGTTTTTTCTCTTACTCTTTAGATCAGTCAGTCAGTCAACGTCAACGGAAAGAAATTACAAGCTGAATAGCTACAATGTGATGGGTAAAGTTAAATTAGCTTAGGTTAATTAGGGTCATCATGTTTAGTTAGGTTAATTAAACCAGGTTGGTTTTTAGGTTTTGAAGAGTAGTTTAACCTTATTACGCTCAAGCATCCTCCAAGGGGTTAATGTTCCGATATTCTCCGTCGTACGAAGTGGTTAATGCTTGGATATCGTACCATTATCCTGTAATCTAGACATTAATGCACTATTCTCTGAGAGTCTGGCTCAAGATTGCTCCCTCTTCTCCTGCGTCCAGAGGTCCATGGGTGAAGGTGCAAAGGGGTAAACAACCCTCACTCTTACTAACCCCTTCTATACGTTTCAGTTGTGCTTGGCCACGTGCCATTGGGTTGCGTCTCTGATATTATCTTGAAGAGTGGATCAAGGATTCCTTCGGTGTTGGCTAATGAGGAACTCAAGATAGGCGTAAATATGCGTAGATAACCGATATTATTGGGTACATATTAGGTTACCTTCCTGATACGCCCTGCAGGAGAGAAACAAAATTAGCCGTGTGATGGGCGGTATAAGAGATGGTTGGGGGTCTTGCGTCAGTGTGCGTATATGATGGTGCGTGAATGTCGTCAGTAGTTAGATAGTAAATAACAAAATATTATATTTGCGGTAATTTAATGACACTATCCTCATACGACCTAATTATTGCATATAGAGTATAGTAATACACATACATACATACATACATACATACATACAATGGCTAACACATGAAACCTAAAAAAAATATATATATATATATATATATATATATATATATATATATATATATATATATATATATATATATATATATATATATACACTGTGTATATTTGTAGAATGAACAAAATTCAAAGGAAAGCCATTTTTTGTACCGACATCTGTGTATTAAAAAGCCTGTACAGTATAAGCCATAACTTGGATATTTGCACAAACAACGGAATGTTTACCCGCGCTGTGAAGTATTGAGTATCGCTTCCCAATATATCTCTTGTAACGAAAGACGAAAAATGTTGGTTTTCTGTATCCAACTGCATAATGGAGACCAGTGGGCAGTTTCCGTGTGACAGCGAGGGAGAGCAAATCGTCAAATCTAACTTCATCTAATATACCCTAACCTAATTTTAATCTAACATTGTCTAATCTAATCTAACCTAGCCAAACCTAACCTAACCATTTGATGTGATTGAACCATCATTTTGTGTAATTTGTGTTGTCGATGATTTCAAGGCAAGTAATTAAGTTTTTTTACGGGAGAGTAATATATATATATATATATATATATATATATATATTGGTCATGTTAAGAGCTCTTTGATATCTTATGGAAGGTAATTGTGTTTATGGTGAAGTTAATGTAAAGCTATCGTGATTAATGTTGTCCCGCTATTGTGGTTAATGTTTTCTCGCTATCGTGGTTAGTATTGTCCCGCTGTTGTGGTTAGTATTGTCCCGCTGTTGTGGTTAGTGTTACGGTATTGGAAAACGTTATAGCAATAAGGATGAAATATCTCCATACTGTATGTTATAAAGCGGCACTCCTATATCATTACGTTATACACTGGCTATATCTCCTATATCATCACGTTATACACTGGCTATATCTCCTATATCATTACGTTATACACTGGCTATATCTCCTATATCATCACGTTATACTCTGGCTATATCTCCTATACCATTACGTTATACTCTGGCTATATCTCCTATATCATCACGTTATACTCTGGCTATATCTCCTATATCATCACGTTATACTCTGGCTATATCTCCTATATCATCACGTTATACTCTGGCTATATATGTATCATATCCTGTACCGATGTCTCAATAGCTGCTTGAATTATGGACTTAAATTGCATGTGGAAACATTTTTTGAACCTGCCTGAAGTAAGTAAATTGACGAATTGCTATTTAATCTCCCAATTATGTGACAAGATTGCCGAGTTTCACCACAGGCAAAATGGCCGCCTGACGGCTATTTTTGAATTAATTAGAAAGGGTTTGTCGTATCCTGACTCCCTTTGACAGATGGAAATTGGGTTACCTGGAGATAAGACACCGAGATTATTTTAACCTTATGATTAAACACAGCTACGCTACATTGGGTTAGGTTAGGTTAATCTTATGAAGAAATAAGCTGGGGTGACATGAAATGGTTGTAAACTCGGGTACTAAACCGCCTAACCGATGAAAGGGGTAGGAGGTGGGGCTGGGGAGAGGGTAGGAAGGGGAGAGAGTAGGAGCAGGAAAAGGTAGAAGGGGGGGCTGGGGGAGAGGGTAGGGGCGAGTGGTGGTCCATCAATACCCAGGTGGTCGTAGTACCGCCAAACATCACCTGGCAGCAAATACTGTCAAGAGGGCTGTACGATACTTCCTCCTTGACTATTGTTATTTTTATTTATTTGGTGGTGGGGGGAGACCTCTTGTTTATTTTCCACACACGGATTTTCTCTTTTTTCTTTTAGTCTGTTGATTCTTTTTCTTTTTTTCCTCTTCATTCATTCTTTCTGTTTTCAAGAGTCATAGTTTTCAAATCGAATCTGTGTGCGATGAGGATTTCAGTCTATTATCCACACCACCTCTTTAAGTAGATCTGTCTGTGTGTCTGTCTGTCTCTGCCTGTCTGTCTCTGCCTGTCTGTCTGTCTGTCTGTCTGTAACCCCTTATACCCTTCTAATCCACCTTGTAAGTGAACCAATTAAACTAACATAGACAAAACAAAACCAAAAAAAAACTAAATCAGAGAGGTATTAAAAAAAACCAGATGATAAAGTTAAGGACACTGACACTCGATAAGAAAACGTAGGTAGAACAATAATGTGTTAAAGTTCAAGGCATAGAAACACTGGATAAAAACGTAGATTGAAACAACTGGTCGACAAATAAAAGTGGTATATAGTTGTTTTTTTCTTCCCCTGACCCATAGACACGAAATGCCATCCATTTTTTTTTTTTTATCTGACCAATTTCGTTCTGTTCGAGGGAGGAAGGAAATAAAAAAAAAACGAAAAGAGAAACAAAAAGGAAATAAAGGAGAGACGAAAAAGAGGAAACGAAATGGTGAACAGAAATTGGAAAACGAGGAGAGAGAAAGGGGAAACAAATAGTGGAAAATAATGGATGCGAGAAGAGGAAAATTAAAAAGACAAAAGAAAAAAAAGAAGCTGAAAGACATTGAGAACTAAAGAGGAAACGAAAGGAGGGGGGGGGGGAAGATGAAACGAAAGGAGAAAAAATAATTATTTAATTTGACAAAACTAGAGAGAGAGAGAGTTATTTTCCCATAACTTACAACTTCTGCAATTTACCTAGATTAACATCCTTTCCATTGCAGTTTGTTAACAATTACGAGTGTATATGTATGTATGTATGTATATATGTATGTTATGTATGTATATATGTATGTCATGTGAGTAAGTATGTACGCTCGCTATAAAAAATATTACTCATTTTATTTTGAAAAACAATCGATTTTTTTCCAAACGTTTTGAATTTTGTACCTTATTTGTCGACTATTTTTCTTGTATGATTGAAAACAAAACACAATAGACGATGGCAACAACACCTACAGAACCAAAACAACAACAGTAATAAAACAGTGTAAACAACTTCTGACATTCTGTACGACCGGACCAAACCTTAAAGTGACTCCTCCTCCCCTCCCTCGGCAACAGCTGACAACAACCTCCTCCTCCTCCTCCTCCCTCAGCAACAGCTAACAACCTCCCCTCCTCCTCCTCCTCCCTCGGCAACAGCCCACAACAACCTCCTCCTCCTCCCTCCTCGCAACAGCTAACAACAACCTCCTCTCCCTCCTCCTCCCTCGGCAACAGCTGACAACAACCTCCTCCTCCTCCCCTCCCTCTTAACAGCCCCAACAACCTCCTCCTCCTCGGCAGCAGCGACAACAACCTCCTCCTCCCCTCCCTCGGCAACAGCTGACAACAACCTCCTCCTCTCCTCCTCCCTCAACAGCAGCTGACAACAACCTCCTCCTCCTCCTCCTCCCTCAGCAACAGCACAACAACCTCCTCCTCCTCCTCCTCGGCAACAGCTGACAACAACCTCCTCCTCCCTCGGCAACCCAGCTGACAGCAACCTCCTCCTCCTCCTCCTCGGCAACAGCTGACAACAACTTCCTCCTCCTCCCTCGGCAACAACAGACAACAACAACCTCCTCCTCCTCCTCGGCAACAACAGACAACCTCCTCCTCCTCCTCCTCCCTCGGCAACAACAGACAACAACCTCCTCTTCTCGACGCCACGGAAAGACTGTACCATAACTCCCCCATCACGCCGACAGTGACATTTCAAAACGCCTTAAAACCGAAAGACAATGACCTGAGCAAGCCAGCGAGCCCTTCACTCCCTGAACAACGTGTCGCCTTAGCCGTGGCCTCGTTTAGACAAGCACATCGTTAAGCGTAATCTGTGAACGGATTCTTGGAAGAGACCCAAACAAAGCCAGCTGGCTGTTTGCCCACTTAATGCTCCCTAGCGCGGGGCTGATAGCTGTCTTGGTACCGGTTCACGGTTTTGGGGTCTTGGGGCCACGGCTTTGGGGTCTTGGGGCCACGGCTTTGGGGTCATGGGGTTGCGGTTTGAGGGGTCTTGGGGTTACGGCTTGGGGTCTTGGGGCCATAGCTTTGGAGTCTTCGGGCCACAGCTTTTGGAGTCTTGGGGCCACGGTTTTGGGGTCTTGGGGTCCAAGCTTTGAAATTATAGGGTTGACAATGGGGTCTTGGGGTCAGAGACTGGGGTAGTTATTATTCGCTGCTGATCATTTTGGAAGTAGTACTGTGTGTTTGTTGATGTACGTTCCTTGTGTTGCGTGATTTTTTTTATATAATCTTTCAGGATCTTACAGTTGTATTGGAGACACACACACACACACACACACACACACACAGACACACACACAAGGAACACCTCGTACTGTCCATAATTTGTTGTTGTTTTTCTTTTCCGCGTCTTACTTATAAACTCGCGTTAAGAAACAAAACTCACTCTCTGTACGTGACTCACAGTTCTGGATGCGTAGTCTAGTTCAACTCTAGTGTACGTACTGAGATACACATATTTACTTATATATATATATATATATATATATATATATATATATATATATATATATATATATATATATATATATATATATATATATATATATTTTCATATGGGTGTACATAAATACTTTCTATGTATAAGTTATATGTATACTAGTATATACACACTTAAATTCTAAGTTCATTATACGTGAATGCTGAAATACATATATACATTTTGCGTACGTGATAAATATTCGTGAATATACATACATATATAATATGAAATTATATATGCATGCTTGTGTACGCTTTCCTGTGTACAAACATGTATATGATTGCATATGTGAATATATTATAACACAAATTCACTCATATCCCAGTGAACTGTCAACAGAACACACACACACACACACGCACACACACACACACACGCACACGCACACGCACACGCACACACACACACACACACACACACACACCATTATTTCCAGTGTGACGGACAAACCGTGTTACGTTGGCCATAAGTGCCCTGCAGCTGTTAAATAATTACCTGTGAGTGGTCAGCTAATTCGGCCAGGTGAAGAGTCTCATTAGGGGCGTTATGGAGTGTAGTTATGCAATTACCTGCCGATATATGACACTTATCAAATTAGCTCTGGGCGTCGTGGTTAATTTGCATACAGTGATATGTACAGGTGTGTGTGTGTGTGTGTGTGTGTGTGTGTGTGTGTGAATATATTTACCCAAGTAGGAGACACAGTACTTTGTTTGTTTGTTTGTTTGTTTGTTTATGTGAGGGAAATAATAATAATAATAATACATATTAACATTTATTTCACACATCACTCAATTAGACCTGGAGGACAAAATTTGGTCAGTCCTCCTTTCCTCCCCCCCTCTCCTTCTTCCTCCCTTCCTTTCCCTTCTTCCTCTCCACCCCTTCCCTCCCGCCTTCCTCTCCTCCCCCCTCCCCTCTCCTACTCCAACCTCCCTCCTCCATCTTCCTCTCCCCACTCCTTTCCTCTCAACACCCCCCCACACCACCCCACACCACCCCCTATCCACCCCCTCCTACCCCACCCCCCCCTCACACTTCACTCAGTATTCATCCCTATCCCAAAACTCTGGTGTAATCAAAATTAATTCCAATTTTTTGTAAACGATAATAATTACAACTCTTTAGTGAATGTTGAAAAAAATATAAAAAAATTCTCGAAAAATATTCACCCAGATTATTATATTTTTTTAATACACTCTTTTGCGGTAACTCTATATTCATGTCATTCAAGATGTAAACATTCTTTCAACCAACCAACGTACTGGACTTAAAATATTTACGAACCAATCACGGCACAGTTTACAAACACTCCTGTACTGGCCGTGACATTCTGGTAAAATTGCTGAAGTACTAAAATTTTCAGCGCTAATATATGTGTGTGAGAGAGAGACAGACAGGCAGTGTACGTGTGTGTGTGTGTGTGTGTGCGTGAATGAATGAATGAATGTATGTATGTATGTATGTATGTATGTATGTATGTATGTATGTATGTATAGTGTGTGCGCATGCCAAATATCTATTACCTACTGCATGAATATTTTAACCTGACTATGTACAGTAACTTTTGGGGTATTTTTTGATATATTTAACATTATGACATTAATCTGAATAATTAATCGGACTTTTTGACGTGATGATAACGGATGCATCGTATATCATTTTTTTTAATAGTTTTAGTTAATAATGAAATTCTGCTTTTATTGACTTTGTGTTTGTCTATGTGAAGTGAACTTAAATATTTGCATTTGTTTTTGTTTTTTTAAGTGTATTTCCGTTTGGTTAGGATGTTGGGTGTGGTTGGGAGGGAATGTGGGCGTGGTTAGAAGGGACCGTGGGCGTGGTTAGGATGGAGTGTGGGTTGCGGTTAGATAGGAGTGTGGATATGGTGAGAAGGGAGAGCGTGGGCGTGGTTAGAAGGGAACGTGGGCGTGGTTAGAAGGGAACGTGGGCGTGGGAAAGCGCACGAAAACCATCCACCACTCCTTTCCCCCTTCCTCCCTGAACCCCCCTTTCTCCCCGACACACCTTCCTCCCTTTACCCATTAACCGCTCTCCTTTCTCCATACTTTCTCCCCTACCTCTTCCCCATCTCCATACCTTCTCCCCCCTCTTCCCCTTCTCCACACCTTCTCCCCCACCTCTTCCCCCTTCTCCATACCTTCTCCCCCCTTCCCCCCTTCTCCATACCTTCTCCCCCCACCTCTTCCCCATCTCCATACCTTCTCCCCACCTCTTCCCCCTTCTCCATACCTTCTCCCCCTCAACATCACCTACCCACACATCCCAATTTTTCCCTATTTATCACCACCCACGTCTTGCTAATTTCCCTACTTGCATATGCATGAGGTGAGAAGAAGTTGAAAAATTGGTGGGATCTAATATTAACGCGAAACATAGAGGAAAGTATAATTTGGCTGAACTTAACTGAGAAAGGTTGAATTTGGTTAGGTTACGTTTTAGGTTTAGGTTTGATTTGGGTTAAGTCAAGGGAAGGTTATGGTCAGGTTAAGTTTAAGTTAAGGTAGGTTAGGTAAGTTAAGGTTAAGTTAAGGATAGGTTAAGCTTAAGGTAGGTTAGCGTTAGGTTAGGCAAAGACCGTAAATTATTGCAACTGGAAGAATATAAAAAAATAATTTACATATTAGCTTATTTGCTAACCTACCCTAGCCTAACCAAAGGTAAGTTAACCTAACCTAAACTAAATTAACCAAAGTTAACCTAACATAGATTAACCTGACCTAGCCTATCTTAACCTTAGTGATAATTTTTTTGGATTAGTGTAATTATATTCTCCTTGTCATTAACACCAGCATGGTAAGGTAATTCTTTGTGTGTGTGTGTGTGTGTGTGTGTGTGTGTGTGTGTGTGTGTGTGTCGTTGAGAAGGATTAAAAATGCAAGTCATCATAGTTTCGTCTGATTTACTCGGCATTTAAACTAAATTTGGAAAGGTCGTCTGGTTTATGACGTAGATTAGACACCGTTACCTGGAATTATCTCTGGACTAGAACTGTTACTAGGCATTCCAAGTTAGACATTAGCATCATTACATGGGGAATCAGAGAGATTTGGCGCCGTCGCTTTATACACGGCGCAGATTTGGCACTGTCGCTTGATAAACGGCGTAGATTTGGCACCGTCCCTTGATACACGGCCTTGATTTGGCACCGTCCTTGATACACGGCGCAGATTTGGCACTGTCGCTTGATAAACGGCGTAGATTTGGCACTGTCGCTTGATAAACGGCGTAGATTTGGCACCGTCGCTGATAAACGGCGTAGATTTGGCACCGTCTGATGGCGATTGCTCCTAAACGGCGTAGATTTGGCACCGTCGCTTGATACGGCGCAGATTTGGCACTGTCGCTTGATAAACGGCGTAGATTTGGCACTGTCGCTTGATAAACGGCGTAGATTGGCACCGTCGCTTGATACAGCCTTGATTTGGCACCGTCCTTGATACACGGCGCAGATTGCATGTCGCTTGATAAACGGCGCAGATTTGGCACTGTCGCTTGATAAACGGCGTAGATTTGGCACCGTCCCTGATACACGGCGCAGATTTGGCACTGTCGCTTGATAAACGGCGTAGATTTGGCACTGTCGCTTGATAAACGGCGTAGATTTGGCACCGTCGCTTGATACACGGCGCAGATTTGGCACTGTCGCTTGATAAACGGCGTAGTTTGGCACCGTCGCTTGATACACGGCCTTGATTTGGCACCGTCCTTGATACACGGCGCAGATTTGGCACTGTCGCTTGATAAACGGCGCAGATTTGGCACTGTCGCTTGATAAACGGCGTAGATTTGGCACCGTCCCTTGATACACGGCGCAGATTTGGCTGTCGCTTGATAAACGTAGATTTGGCACTGTCGCTTGATAAACGGCGTAGATTTGGCTGTCGCTTGATACAGGGCCTTGATTTGGCACCGTCCTTGATACACGGCGCAGATTTGGCACTGTCGCTTGATAAACGGCGTAGATTTGGCACCGTCGCTTGATACACGGCGTAGATTTGGCACCGTCGCTTGATAAACGGCGTAGATTTGGCACCGTCGCTTGATAAACGGCGTAGATTTGCACCTCGCGATACACGGCTTAGATTTGGCACCGTCGCTTGATACACGGCGTAGATTTGGCACCGTCGCTTGATAAACGGCGTAGATTTGCACCGTCGCTTGATAAACGGCGTAGATTTGGCACCGTCGCTTGATAAACGGCGTAGATTTGGCACGTCGCGATACAGCTTGATTTGGCACCGTCGTGATACCGGCGTAGATTTGGCACCGTCGCTTGATAAACAGCGGTAGATTTGCACCGTCGCTTGATAAACGTAGATTTGCAGTCGCTTGATACACGCGGGTTGTACCGTCGCTTGATAAACGGCGTAGATTTGGCGTCCTTGATACACGGCGCAGATTTGGCGCCGCGATAAACGGCGTAGTTGGCACTGTCGCTTGATAAACGGCGTAGATTTGGCACCGTCGCTTGATACACGGCCTTGATTTGGCACCGTCCTTGATACACGGCGCAGATTTGGCACTGTCGCTTGATAAACGGCGTAGATTTGGCACCGTCGCTTGATACACGGCGTAGATTTGGCACCGTCGCTTGATAAACGGCGTAGATTTGGCACCGTCGCTTGATAAACGGCGTAGATTTGGCACCGTCGCTTGATACACGGCAGATTTGGCACCGTCGCTTGATAAACGGCGTAGATTTGGCACCGTCTGATACACGGCGTAGATTTGGCACCGTCGCTTGATACACGGCGTAGATTTGGCACCGTCGCTTGATACACAGCGTAGATTTGGCACCATCGCTTCTAATGTAAACAAAACCCCGGAACGCGTTCGGTAAATAAACTATATTGGGCAACGTCGCTCTCTATGTAATGTAAATTTGGCACAGTTGCTTGGTACATGGACTGTAGTTGTCACCTTTGTAAAACAAACAGTGAACAGATCCGTCTTTGTTGTTTGATGTTTATATCCAAATTTAACACCGTTGTTTTTGTGTGGTGGATGACAAGAGAGACGGCACTGTGTATTGGGAATATCATCACAGTCATGTATATTTTTTATTCGAAATTGAACGTGACAGTCATACGTCACGTGACAAGCAGCTGACCTGGACTCAAACATTTGAACCGAAGCTAAAATTCCCCCGTCAGCCGAAATGTTCCCAAACTCCAGGTTGTTATTATGCAGGATGGTTCAGGAGCCAACACACACACACACACACACACGTAGGGTAGGTTAGTACGTGCGTGTCGAGTTTTGACCGATCGCAACTAAACCTTGTCATGTGTGCCCTGAACACCGTTTGACTGACTCGTTTCGCGGGTTTGAAGGTGAAGGATACATACACCTGATATTAGGACACGCCCCTATGTTAGGACGCGCCCTATGCTAGACACGCCCTATGTTAGGATGCGCCTTGGACACGCCCTATGTTAGGACGCGCCCTATGCTAGGACACGCCCTATGTTAGGATGCGCCCCTGTGCTAGGACGCCCCTATGCTAGGACGCGCCCTATGTTAGGACGCGCCCTTATGCTAGGACACGCCCTATGCTGGGACACGCCCTATGTTAGGACCCGCCCCAATGTTAGGACCCGCCCCTATGTTGGGATCGCCTGTGCTGGGACACGCCCTATGTTGGATGCGCCCTGTGCTGGGACGCCCTATGCTGGACGCGCCCCTATGTTAGGACGCGCCCTTATGTAGGACACGCCCTATGCTAGGACGCCCTATGTTGGGACGCTATGCTAGGACACGCCCTATGTAGGATGCGCCCTGTGCTGGGACACGCCCTATGCTGGGACGCGCCCTATGTTAGGACGCGCCCTTTGGGACGCCCTATGCTGGACGCGCTATGTTGGACCCGCCCCAATGTTAGGACCCGCCCTATGCTAGGACGCGACCTATGCTAGGACGCGCCCCTATGTTAGGACACGCCCCAATGTTAGGACCCGCCCTATGCTGGGACGCGACCTTTGGACGCGCCCTATGTTAGGACCCGCCCCAATGTTAGGACCCGCCCCTATGCTGGGACGCGACCCTATGCTAGGACCCGCCCAATGTTAGGACCCGCCCTATGCTGGGACCCGCCCTATGTTGGGACCGCCCTATGTTGACACGCCCTATGTTAGAACCCGCCCTATGCTGGGACGCGCCCAATGCTAGGACACGCCCCTATGCTAGGACACGCCCTATGCTAGGACACGCCCTATGCTGGGACACGCCCCTATGCTAGGACACGCCCTATGCTAGGACACTCCCTATGTTAGGACACGCCCTATGTTAGGACGCGCCCTATGTTAGGACACGCCCTATGCTGGGACGCGCCTGTGTTAGGACACGCCCTATCAGGACGCGCCCCTATGCTGGGACACGCCCTATGTTAGGACACGCCCCTATGCTAGGACACGCCCTATGCTAGGACGCGCCCCTGTGTTAGGACACGCCCCTATGTTGGACGCGCCCCTATGCTAGGACACGCCCCTATGTTAGGACACGCCCTATGCTAGGACGCGCCCTATCTGGACGCGCCCTATGCTAGGACACGCCCTATGCTTGGACACGCCCTATGTTAGGACGCCCCTATGCTGGACGCCCCTATGTTAGGACGCGCCCCTATGCTAGGACACGCCCCTATGTTAGGACCGCCCCTATGTTGGACACGCCCTATGTTGGGACACCCCTATGTTGGGACACGCCCTATGTTTGGACACGCCTGGGAACCAAGACCGATGCTTGGTTACGACCTCAGTTGCTATTTTAACAAGCTTACAGAGATGAGTGAATTTATTATTATTATTATTATTATCACAAGATAAATATACCTGGAGGTGTTTGAAAGTGGGTGGAAGGGGAAGAACCCTTCTAGGTTTAGTGTGAATGTAAATGGGAGGGAGGGAGGGAGGGAGGGAGGGAGGAGGGAGGGAGGGGAGGAGTGAAGCAGATACTGATGGTGGTGATAACACAGTTCTCTCCCTCCCTCCCTCCTCCTCCTCCTCTCCCCTTCCTCCCTCTCCCTCCAGATATTGGATAAGAGGAGGAAGGTGTGTTTGGGGGTTCGAGCGAATTTGTTTGATTTTTTGCGATAGAATTTGCGCGTGCGTGTGTGTGTGTGTGTGTGTGTGTGTGTGTGTGTGTGTGTGTGTGTGTGTGTGTGATACCCCACACGTACACTAATTAAGTCTCTTGTGTCCACGAATTATGTCGCGTGCATTCACTATGCTCACGCACACGCTGACAACATTAACGCACACACTCAGTATGACCACGTACACACAACACACTGAGCAGATCACGTACACACAACACACTTAAGCAAGATCACGGACGCACAACACACTTAAGCAAGATCACGGACACACTTACTTAAAGCAAGATCACGGACTCACAACCACTTAAGCAAGATCACGGACGCACAACACACTTAAGCAAGATCACGGACGCACAATACACTTAAGCAAGATCACGGACGCACAACACACTTAAGCAAGATCACGGACGCACAACACACTTAAGCAAGATCACGGACGCACAACACACTTAAGCAAGATCACGGACGCACAACACACTTAAGCAAGATCACGGACGCACAATACACTTAAGCAAGATCACGGACGCGTGTTTATGGGGAGATAAATCCACTCCGAATCTTGTCCTTTACAATGTCAGTAGATTTTTATAGCTGTTTTCTCTCCTCCCTCCTCCTCCTCCTTGCTATTTTCGTTCTCCCTTTTCTTTTATTAATAGCCTTCCTCTCTTACTAACCGTTTGTTCTCTTGTTATTTCTCTCTTCTTTTATCTTCATTCTTTCCTCTTTTATTCGTTTTCTCTTGTATTTATAATTATTGTTTCCTTGATAATCATCCTATTCGCTGTTCCGGTTATCTTTCTCTTTTTTTCTTTTTTTTTAATTCTCTTCCCTTTTTGTTTTCTTATTCTTTTCTTGTCTCCTCTTCTTCCTTGTTCTTTTGGTTTTCTCTCTCATTCTGTTTTTTACTTATATCTAAATTTCGTCTTTTTCTTCTTCTTCTTCTTCCTCTTCCTCTTTTTTCTCCTTCTCCATTTCTCGCTTTCATTTTTATTATCCCTCCCGGCCTTGGTAGAGTTAATGTAGCTTTCGGTGTATTTTTCTGTGTATGTCGGTAATCGTGAGTCGTCTATCCTTTATCATGAATTATCTATCCGTTATCATGAATTATCTATCCTTTATGTATTATATATCCGTTATCTATTATCTATCCGTTATCATGAATTATCTATCCCATCTTCAGGACAGTATTTCACGCAACCGGCTACAAACAGCGCTTTACGGGATGGCTGATGTACTATGTGTGTTGCCAAGATTATTATAATGTTGTCTAGCGGTGAATTTTTGGCATGGAGAAGGAGATGCCTCTGTTGTGTAATATGTGACAAGCCAACAGGTGAATCTTGCTTTGGGATGTGTTAACCTGGGTAAGAAAATAAGTAATAAATAATGACAGCAGTAACAACAACAATGGTAACAAGTAGTACAAGTAAAAATGCAAAAAAACAATAATAGCAGCACTACCACTACAACCATCACCAGCAACAATAATATTATCATCTCTTTTTGATCTGACTGATGGATGTGTTTTGTTGATTCTTGTTTGGTTTCTCTTTAGCTGGGATTATTTTGCCTCCAGTTTTTACACTTGACCATTGAGACGAATTTTTGTCATTTATTTTTAGTTTTGTTAATTGTTTACTTATTGGTTCCTATTGTTTACTTTGTTTACACAGTTGTTTACATGGGGATCATTGAGATGGTTCTAACTTAGTCACGTGATAGCTGGTTTAAAGGACAATTTTGGTAAAAACTATCCTATCTGTAAAACCTTCCCCAGGATTGTTACAATAAACTATCATACAGTACATATTGGGTAGTTAAAGACATTGGATTAATTAAATAACATTGTAGACAAATTACTTAGTTAATTGTAGACCTCAATTAACGTGCTGTGGACAGACGAGTAAGTCAGGTTTGTAGAAGACTCAGTGGAGTTGGGAGTGTCGCTTACCATCTAGGAGTGGCTAGACCTGTTGGGTAGTCATCTTCCCGAAATCCGGTATGGCTGCCGTGAAGAGGTTCCAGAGGCGTGAAACTCTGGCCATGAAGGTCCTCTGATGCTGACTGGCTCGTGACCTCGGCACCTCCCCAGCTGGTCGCTCGACAGCACCGTTATCGTGGTCCTCTGCACAGCTCGTAGGAGCAGCCTGAGTCCCTCCAGGTGAGGCATCTCTTGGACCTGGGCCTTGTGGAACACCGTCAGGGCCGCCACATCTCTCCGGTGTTCCAGAGCGCCCACGGTGGTGACGATGTCGTGGGGAGGGTGTGAGGCAGAATCCATTAGTCGCAGGACTCGCCTCTGTGGGAAGGAGCGCTGGACATCGAAGGCAGGGATGAGTACTCTAAATAAGGTCTTATAGAGCGTCAGAATCAACTGTGGTCAGGGGATCTAGTGAACTTTCTCAAGGCAGAGACCCTGAGTGAGGCCTTGCGGGCGCTGTTGTTGAGGTGTTTGTCGAACCTCAACTGTTTGTCAAAGTCCACCCCGAGGATTGTCATGTAATCCAGGAGTGGCAGAGGCACCCTCCCAAAGAGAATACTATCCTCCCTGGCGTGGGCGGCCGCCGGGGAGCGGGATATCAGTGTCGCTCGCGTTTTCGGAGGGACAAAATTCTTGGGGTTATTCTTCTGCCATGTTATTGTTTGTTTATCTCCTTTATCTCCATCTTTCTTCTGCTTTTTATTACATCCTAACATCATTTAAATTTTTATTCTTGTTCATTATCTTGTTTATTTTTCTCTCGCTATCTTGGTTTTTCCATTCTTTCTATTCCCTTCTGCCTTTCCATCACTGTTTGTTTCTCTTTATCATACATCCCCCTTTTTATGCTTTCACGTCATTCATTCTCTCCATTTTTCTTTTGTAAAATTTTTTGGTTTATTTTATCTTTTTTCTCATCTTTATCTCATTCTTCCCTCCCCACCATTCTTCCCTCCCCACCATTCTTCCCTCCCCACCATTCTTTCTTCCGTTCATTCTTCTTCCGTTCATTCTTCATTCCTTTGATTGTTATATTTGTTACTTGTCTTCTTTCATTTTTCAACTCCTTATTTTTTATATTTTCTGTGTTTTCTTTTGTTTATCCCTTCTTATCTTTCATTCTCCTTCTCCTCATCATTCTATATCATTTCGTTTAATGAAATTTTTTTCTCAATTCCCTCTTTCTCCTTCTTCTTTTCTAAGTCTTGTTTTTCTCCTCCTCCTCCTTCTCTACAGCTCATAAATTTTGAGTTAAATCGATTACCTAGACCGCGTCGAAGAAGAGGGGTACACATGTGGGTATGGGAATGAGGGCGTGGCAGTGTGGTGTGTGTGAGAAGCCTGGTGATATGTGGCGTGGGGAATGAGGGCGTGGCAGTGTGTGGGTGTATGTGAGAAGCCTGGTGATATGTGGGCGTGGGAATGAGGGCGTGGCAGTATGTGAATTTAGGTGTGAAGCCTGACGATATGTGGGTGTGTGAGGGAGAGGGCGTGGCATTGTGTAGGTTAGAGGCCTGGTGATAAGTGGGTGTGTGAGGGAGAGGGCGTGGCATTTGCGTGGGCGTGGCTAAGTGTAGGCGTTGGGGGTGGGAGAACATAATAGCCATGCCACGAGGGAATGTTTACACAAGTCGTCGTAGCTACTAACAAGCATCAGCTGACTTGGAGTTTGTTTACTTCGTCTTCCTGACCTCTCAGCTGTTGTAAGTAAACAAACCCGTCTCTCTCTCTCTCTCTCTCTCTCTCTATCTCTCTCTCTCTCTCATATAACTTTTATATAGATATACATAATCATTCCTAACTATTCATATTCATCCGAAGATACGTATATACAGTATACATATTCATAGTTATATATACTGTACTTGCCTATGGTACAAGTAGGGTTACTTTACGTCGTAGGTGTTATAAGTTCTTTTAAAAGTAGATTATAAGGTATGAATACAATATAGCGTAGTCGTCTCTATTTGAGTGTATAACAACATTAATAATAGTAATAATAATAATAATACAAATATTAAAGGTAATCCATCACCCGTTGAACACCTTATAAGAGTATGCCTAAAAAAAGGATTAAAATGATCTCAAAGGTAATTTAACAACTCAATAATGCATCGTTTAAGTGTGTCAGAACAATCTTCCCTGACTAAACCTGACTTAAGTAACTCTTTTATTTTTTGTGGTCTCTCTCATATTTGCCAGCAAGAAATATGCAAATTCCAGAGTTAGATTGACGTTATGGTGAGGAAAACTGTACACCTGGACTTGTTTACATGATGATCAGCTGACATTGTGTACACCTGGACTTGTTTACATAGTGATCAGCTGACATTGTGTACACCTGGACTTGTTTACATGATGATCAGCTGACATTGTGTACACCTGGACTTGTTCATATGATTAGTTGTTATTTGTAAGAAAATCGCACGTTCAGGGTCCTGTGTGTGTGTGTGTGTGTGTGTGTGCGCGCGCGCGCGCGTGTCCTATATCAGACCTGAATATGTGTACATGTTTAAGAATAATTTCAGGGGTTCAGGTATGACATGATTTTACTTTCTGAAACCTTTCACACACACACACACACACGTATATATCGTACTAGTATATTCATCATCGTTGCTTCTCCTCTCTCTCTCTCTCTCTCTCTCTCTCTCTCTCTCTCTCTCTCTCTCTCTCTCTCTCCTATTTGCATTCTATTTTTATCCTCATTTTTCATTCCCATGTTTATTGACTATTTGCGTCTCCATTGTTTTGGCTAAGTTCGTTAACCCGTCTCTCCTGACCTGACTGACCGATATTGTATTTTACCGTGTGAGGGAGTGTTGTTTTTATCGTCTCATTGTTTACACTGTCAAACGTGCAATCAGAGCCACACACTAACGCAGCTCTTGTTTAATATCTTGCTTATATACTGTTATTTTTGTTATTGTCCAATGGAGTTTTGTTAATAATTTGTTTATTATTGATTATTCTCGTGTTTTCTTCAACTTTCCCTGTTTTTTTATATGTATTTTATTTTCATTGTCTTTATTTCCCTTGGTTTTTTTTTTCCTTTCATTACTTCTTATTATTTTTTTATTTTTTTCCTTCTGGTTTTCATATATCGTTTTTGTGTGTATTTTTTCCCGTTCTTTTATTTACTTATTTATTTTGGGGTAATTTCATCTCTTATCGTATTTTATGTGTTTGTTTTTTGAATTAATTTGTTTTATTTTTGTACTTTGCGTGTGTTTGTATTCACAGTAAGGAACACTCTTCACTATGTGGGAAATTGTGAACAAAAATAGCGAAATAGGTAGAGTGAGGGGATGAAGAGGGGAGAAAGGGAAGGAAGAGAGGGTAGGAGGGAAGGGAAGAGAGGGAAGGGGAAGGAGGTACGTAGGAAGAGAAAGAGAGGAAGGAGAAATAAAGAAGAGGAAAAATGATAACATAAAAAGACAAAGAAAACATAATAAGAAATAATGATAAATAGGAGAAACGGAATGAGTTTAAACCAAATGGTGAAAAATAACGCTATACATTATACAGTTGACAGGAGCTGAAGGGTTGAGATTGATGGATAATTAGACCCGAGTGATTGACGTGGATGGCCAGGGGTGCGAGGTGGAAGGACAGGTGAGATTGACAGGCGAGAGGTGAAAGTTGAGAGTTGAGATGGATGGATGGAAGGGAGGGATAATTAGTGTTATAATGGCCACAGGTGAGATGCAGGTGTCCAGGTAACTTGTGTGAGAGATGAACTAATTTATTAGGGATGAATTTATTGTTTTTATTTATTTATTCGTATTATTGTGTTTGTAACTTTATATATTATTTTTGTTTATGTTTTTGTTTGTTTTTATTTGTTTTTGTTTCTGATTTTCGGATGACCATGTTTATACCTGTGTACTAATTTTTGTTATTATTACCTTTAATCATTATTGAAGGTTATTATATTACGTAAATTATTTCCCAACTCGTTATGCATTGTATTATTAAACTGTGAATCATCGTCCATGTTTCTTTATCCCCCCTCTCATTTAGGCCTACCTGTCTCTCCCTCCCATCTCACTTAGGCCTACCTGTCTCTCCCTCCCATCTCTTCCCTACTCAGTGTCAAGACCTGGTTGAACTACTCAGAATAGGCAAATTGTACTTCAAGCTTTGTCAATGAAGTTGTTAACCTCACCCCCAACCCCCCACCCCAAAATAAGCCCTTCCTCTCCCCATCAGGTTGCCTCCCACCCCACCCCTCCTCCCCGCCTCACCCCCCCACCCCCTCCCTCCCCCACCTCACCCCCCTCCTCCCCCCTCACCCCCTTCCTGCCTCACCCTCCATTCCCATCCACGTATTACCTGGCCAAGTTGTCTACCTGTCTGCCACCGGTCTTGAGCTGTCCCCCCGCCCCTCACCACTCCGTATATAAGGCCAGGCTAGAGTATACCCGTGTTGCGTGGCGGTGTTTTGGTCGTGTTCGGATATAAAATAGGCTTAACAGCGGCTCGTTCTCTGGTGTTTATTTTAGAAGCGGCGTCCAGGTCCTCTCTTTCACCGGTGTTTGGTGGGAGAGATTTACGACTCTGGGTGTTTGGCGTGGGTATAACGCTCACCTTCTCTCCCTGTGCTTCCTATCGTGTTGTTTTCTTGTTCCTGGTCGCAGTTATGGCCAGTCATGAATATTTGTTTGTTATTTTAGCAATTTTAAAATTCTTGCCACGCCATTGGACGACTTTGATGCCACGATAAAAAATCTCTATAGCTATTGGTAGATGGGCGTCTGACGTCACGGGTGGATTACGTCATATTGCCTGTTGTTCATCTCACGCCGGTGACATATCAGCCACGTTATTTGTCAGTGGCTTTGGTGTTGGACCAATATGTCTCGTTGTTATCTTGTGACGTCACTGGTCTTCCTCTGTGTGTGTATGTATGTCTAGTGACGTCACTCGCTCCCGGAACTAGCCTCGTGTATCAGAACAGTGAAACATTTTTCGTGACACCGAGAACGGAAGTTACTATAATTTGTTCAGTCTCTTATATCAATGTACTCGTGTATGTATGTATGTATGTATGTATGTATGTATGTATGTATGTATGTGTCGACTAACACCCGTAGGCCAGTGTATGTAAATACCCAAAATAGGCTCCCCTCTCCTCTTCCCCCCCCTCTCTCCTTCCCTCCTCCCCCTCTCTCTCCTTCCCTCCTCCCCCTCTCTTTCCCTCTTATCTCGCTTCTTCCTCCCCTGTTCTTCTGTTGTCTGCCCTCATTCCCCCCATCTGGCCTCCTCCTCCCCTCCCTCCCTCCCCCTCTCATCTGGCCTCCTTTCCTCCCTCTCCCTCTGCCCTCCTCCCCCTCTCCCACTCCCTCTTCCTCCCCTCTCTTTCCCCTCCAACCTTCCAAAACTTTCTCTCCTTGACGGTACTTGCTATTCACCCCTTCCCTCTTCCTTCCCAATCCCTCCCTCCACACTCCTCCTCCTCCTTCCTCCTGTTATCACTCTTTCCTTCCCCTTTCTGCTTCTCCCCATCCCTCTTCCTCATCCTTGTTCCCCATCTGTTATCTCTGTGACACATATAACAGTTCTTCCCTCCCTCCTGCCCGCCCATGTTCCTTCCTTCCCGCCCACGTTTCCTCCCTTCCCCTCCCTCCTTCCTCCTTCCCTTCCACCACCTCCCTTCTCCCCTCTCTCCCCATTCCCTTTATTTGGACACGCAAGAAAGACTCGTAAGATGTTGTCAGGGTAATAGGGCCTCATTTTAACCCAGAGAGGATGGACCAGCCAGTTGTACATTGAAGTAAATTTCAGTGGTCATTAATTCTTGAGACTCTCTCTCTCTCTCTCTCTCTCTCTCTCTCTCTCTCCTTTTCCTCTTACCTCCTCCTCTTTCATTTTCCTTCAACCTCCTCTTATCTTAGCCATCATCTGCCGCATCCTCTTCTTTCTTCCTCCTTCTCCTTTTATCATCATCTTCTTCCCCAACTCCTCTACTTTTCCTCCTCCTCCTTTATCATCCCCATTTACCTCTCCCCCATCATCAGTGTCTCCCTCCACCCCCATTAACTCCTGTCCACTCCACTAACATGTGGGGACAGCACAGAAACTTTGGACAGATGGGATGGGGTTTGGGTTAGGAAGGTGGGATGAGTGGAGTTAGGAGGAGGTGGGGATGGAGAGTGAGTTAGGAGGTGGGATGGAGTGGAGTTGGGAGGAGGTGGGATGGAGTGGGTTAGGAGGTGGATGGAAGTGGAGTTGGAGAGGTGGGATGGGGAGTGGTTAGAGGTGGGATGGAAGTGGGTTAGGAAGGTGGGATGAGTGGAGTTGGAGGTGGGATGGAGTGGGTTGGGGTGGGATGGAGGTGGAGTTGGGAGTGGGTTAGGAGGTGGGATGGAGTGGGTTAGGAGGTGGGATGGAGTGGGTTAGGAGGTGGGATGGAGTGGGTTAGGAGGTGGGATGGGGTGGGGTTTAGGAGGTGGAATGAGGTGTGGTGGGTTGGGCTAGGGTGGGCAGGTAGGATAGGTAGGTGTTGCTAGCTATCCTCTTTAACACATCCTCTCATCTGCCCACACACACGCGGGCCAAGAAAAGTGAGAATTTCGACCCGCTGTCTGCAGAGGGGTGTGTTTTGGTGGTGGTGGGTGTGTTGGAGTGTGTTTTGGTAGCGGTGGGGGGTGTGTTGGCGCGTATTGTGGTGGTGGTGGGAGGTGTGTTGAAGTGTGTTGTGTTGGTGGTAGGGGTGTGTTGAAGTGTGTTGTGTTGGTGGTGGGAGGTGTTGAAGTGTGTTATGGTGGTGGGTGTTTTAAAGTGTGTTGTGGTGGGTGTGTTGAAGTGTGTTGTGTTGGTGGGAGGTGTGTTGAAGTGTGTTGTGGTGGTGGGTGTATTAAAGTGTCTTGTGGTGGTGGTAGGTGTGTTAAAGTGTATTGTGGTGGGTGTGTTGGAGTGTGTTGTGGTGAAGGTGTGGTAGAGTGCTCTTGTTGAAGTGTTTGAGGCTGTGTTTGATGTTATTAGGTGTGGCATGTAGTTAGTGTTGATGTGTGTATATGATAACTACTGAAACGTACGTGTGTGTGTGTGTGTGTGTGTGTGTGTGTGTTTGTGTGTGTGTGTTAAACGTCTCGGTGTGAATTGAGTGCAAGGTTTCTACAGTCAATAAAAATCCTGGAAACGACATGGAAATAAAAGTAGCCATGGAAAAGTCATGGAAAACTTTGACATTTTTTATTTGGGGGGGGGTAAGCTCTGTGGTACAATGCTTTAGCCTTTTACACCTTTCCTTCCAGAGCTCAGCATTATCTTTTGGAATGAAGGAATTTGGTGACAGTATTCCATTTATATAATTGTCATCTGTCGCAGCCATATACATAATGTAGTACTTAACAACAATATTTACTTTAGGAATTTACACTATATTTACGCTGTTAGTCAGAATCACGTTAAGGAAATATCTGTAGTCTTTTAAGAATTACGTTTCATGCTGTCACATAGGTAGAGTAGGTCGCTTATAACAGTGATACACCATCGATCGGTAAAAATCTTCACGGGTTAGTCAGAAAAAACCCTAATGTCATCATACGGAAGGAATTAAGAGACAAATCTAATGTGTATTACCGTTACCGTAAACTTTAGAATTTTAATTAGACATGAGATTTTTGGCTGCACCAGAAAGTTTGTATAGAATCCTTTTAACCGATTAGGTCATGGGAAAAGTCGGGCTAAATGAAATTCTGATTTGTGTGTGAATCCCGTGAGTGTTTTGTGTTGGTTGTTTTTATTGAGTGTTGTGTTCTTTAATGCGTAGGAGTGTTGAAGTGCGTTGTTGGTTTTGTGTTTTGGGATGTGTATACGTGTGTGTGTGTGTGTGTGTGTGTGTGTGTGTGTGTGTGTGTGTGTGTGAGAGAGAGAGAGAGAGAGAGAGAGACTGAAGAGTGTCACAAGATCATTACCCCAAACATGTTGCCTTAAGATAGTTATGACACCAATGACACAGTCACTTGCCTTCTATATGACACCACAGTCACTTCCACGAGTCGACAGTGTCATAAAGGTGGTGCTACAGTCAGACGAGCTGGTCTAGGAGTGTCAGGTCACTGCCCTTTACTAAGCCTAAGTCCAGCATTGTGTGTAGGATTATACCGGAGGAAACTGACGTGTGTGTGTGTGTGTGTGTGTGTGTGTGTGTGTGTGTGTGTGTGTGTGTGTGTGTTTATCCCCCCCCCTCTAGGCTGTCACTCCCTGGTATCTCTCCTGATTAATTTTACCTTTTAGTCATTACTTCTCTCTTTCTCTCTTAAGTGGCAATTTCACTCTCCTTAATCCCCTTCTTCTCATATTCCTTTCGTTTATTAGCCAATTTCGGTCCCATCCTCCTGTTATTACCCCTTTTACTGTGTTTCATTTGCTGTCTCCCCTCTCTTTCTCTTGTTATGTTTATTGTAGTTTTTACGTCTCTGTTTTCGTCTTTGTTTTATATCTCTCTTGCTTCTTATTCTTTCTGTCTCATTTTATTACCTAATAACTATTTTTGTTTATCTCTTTTTGGGTCATGTTTTATATTTCTTATTTCTTATAAATCTTTTCCTTAAACTATTATTAATTTTTTTTAATATCTTTGTCTTTTATTTACTTTCTTTTATATTTCTCTCCGTCTTTTACTTCATTTATTTAACCTAATACAGTATTGATTTTTCTTCATTCTGTTTCGCTTTCACTTTGATTTTTACCATTCCCTTTGTCCTAACTTTACCTAACTTACTTTTTTTTATCTTCCCTTTGTCTTATTTACACTTGTTTCTTCGTTATCTGTCATGTTGTTGTTCCTCCTCTTCCCCCTGTGTTATTTAATCCTGGTGTTGTTGTGTTATTTTTTTTTGGTGATTTCCTCGTTTTTATTCCTTAATCCGGAAGAAAAAATATAACTTTTTCGGTTTAGTGAAGTCTCCCCTCCCAGTCGTCCTACTTTCTCCGTTTTCTGTTGTCTCTTTGTTATGTGTTTTGAGCCTCTGTTTGTGTTTTGTCTATTGTGTCAATTTTTGTTTTTTTATTTTATTTTAGTTTCGTGTGGCTAAATCCCTTACTGTGTCTCTCTTTCTCTCCCTCCCTCCCTTCCCTCACCTCACCCTTTCTTCTCTCCCTCCCTCCCTTCCCTCACCTCACCCTTTCTTCTTTATCTCCCTCCCCTTCACCAGCAAATCTTCCTTCCTAACTTTTAACTCGCCCTACTTAATCTAACCTACAGGACCCTAACTCACCTCACCTCACCTCACGTAACCTAACCTAACCTCACCTCACCTCACCTCATCTCACCTCACCTCACCTCACCTGGTCTAGCTGAGGTGTTGATCGTGTTAATATAGGCTTACATTTCCTTGGATTAGGCAAATACTTCGTGTTGGCTCAGTGTTGAAGGATAATGTTGAATAATTACCTTTTTTTTTTTACTGTATATTTGAAATATTTTATAAGCCTGAGGTGGATTTTATTTTTTTGTTTCGTATGTGTGTAAAATTACCTGTGTTTTGTGTGTGTGTAAATCCCTGTTGACTTTTTTTTTCAACTTTGTTTATTAAAAAAATCTTATGTTGATAATTTTCCCAAACTTTTTATAAACTTTTTCTTTTGTTCCTTTGCGTTTAATATATATATATATATATATATATATATATATATATATATATATATATATATATATATATATATATATATATATATATATATATATATATATATATATATATCGGAACAGGCTTTACTACAGTTCACGGTTATAGACTTTAGCTAGTTTATGTTTGTTTTCTGTGATGAAAATGTTACCCCTATTTTTTCATAATAATTTTATGAGAAATTATTTGTTTGTGTACATTTTTATTCATATTTGATCATAAAATAGCTTTTGGTCTTTTTCTATACTGTGCACCTTATGTGTACTGTCAACTCAGGACTTGAAAGACATGACACGAAGCACATATTTGGGTTTATTAAGGCATTGTATATATATCTTTTAGACACACACAAAAAGCCTCATCGCGTCAACTTGAACTGAACTGTGACCCTTAACTATTGGACCTTTTTACCGGTGGGGCGTGAGAGACTCGAGGATTTTATTGTAAAATTTGGAGCAATTTTATATTATTTTAGATATTTATTGTTGAAAAAGGAAAGATTATTTATAGATCATGATGGGTCCTTATAATGAGACATTGTATAGCGATTGTTATACATAATGTCTTAGTCCAATTAAGTACAAACTTATGGTATTATATGGGTAAGGATATATAGAGGCAGGATGAGATTTATATAGATTGAGATATAAATATACAATTTTTATTATGTACTCCTTAGGTAGACAGATTGGAGTAGCTGGTAAGATATTGTATATGAATAACTGGAAATATTTTTATTCAGTCATCTACGAGGAGGAAAGTTTGGGTGAGTTAGCTGTTATAAAAATGGATAGTGGCAGTTTTTTACGCTGTACGTTTTTAGGTCGTGTACATGATACAGGGGAGATACATTGTGTCGTGTACAGGTCACAGGATACAGGTGAGATACATTGTGTCGTGTACAGGTCACAGGATACAGGTGAGATACATTGTGTCGTGTACAGGATACAGGTGAGATACATTGTGTCGTGTACAGGTCACAGGATACATGGGAGATACATTGTGTCGTGTACAGGATACAGGTGAGATACATTGTGTCGTGTACAGGATACATGGGAGATACATTGTGTCGTGTACAGGATACAGGTGAGATACATTGTGTCGTGTACAGGATACAGGTGAGATACATTGTGTCGTGTACAGGATACATGGGAGATACATTGGAAGGCTCACCTGCTACCCCAGCTGGCTTAGTGAAGGATTTAGGTGTACATGTGTACGATAGTGTCTGCACTCGTGTACGTTTGGGCGACTGTATGTGTACAAGCTTGATGTTACGTGGAGATACGTTTACACATACACAGCATACATCTTGCACAAACACGAATATTTTAACACATACGCTTGCCTGTACGTGCATAAATATATTTCATACACAAATATACATACACAACTCATTTACATAAACCTAAAAAATGCAAAACACTTTTAAAACATTACAACGCGATAAAAATCACACAAACTCTCAAACATACAAACCGGTACACTTAACTTCAAACACCTCCACCCACACACACAAAAACATTTTCACATACATCTCCCCACATACAACATCCATACATACATCTCCCCACATACAAACATTCATACATACATCTCATCACATTAAAACTTCAACACTTACACACATACTGTACACGTATCCCCCACATTCAAACATCTTCACATACATCTTCCTTACATACGAACACCCACTCACCTCCCCCCACCACACACACACACACACATTCAGACACTCACCACTAAACACGGACAAAGGAGATTCAAGTTTACCACGAGTAGTAAAACAACATTGGGAGGTGTATAGAGGGTGTTTGTCCAAGACTACACAGAGGAGAGGCGCCCTATTTAGTACACACCCACTACACCCTTTTCTATGTAGCCCGGTCTGTTTATTCTAGGCTCTTTAAACAACCCAACATAAATAGGGTTCCCCCTCCCAAGATTTCCAGGTTGTTAAGGTCCTATGCAATACAAACTTAAAGCCAAGGTTCATGGTTCATGGGTTAAGTTTCTTGATGGTTCACCCAAGTTTATTGGTAAGATTGAGGTACAATTTGCCTCATGTGAGTAGGGTGCTGTCGCTGATGCCTACCACGCACGACAGAAGTTTATACACAAAGGAGATAATAGTATACAGTGGGTCAGTCATTAGTGTTATATTCTATTTGAGGACTTGTCACTGTGGAGTAGCAAATTTAGGATTAACTGCAAGAATATCCACAAAGACTCTTGATTCAGTGTAGTCATTACATAGTTCATGATACAATAAGCCAGGTGGCCGGAAGTCTTTGACAGTCTCACATTCAATAATATAATGTTCAAGTGTTTGCTTTAAAGGTTTATCACAAAGTTTGCATGCCGAGTGTTCCGGTATGGGTACAGCGTTACTAACCTGCCAGATGTGTCTATCCTAGCCTAATTCTGTCTACAAATACATCACATTGTCTGGTTCTGTCCTTGTGCTGGCCATACCGGTACCTCTTGTCATAAAATTTGTCATATTTACTTATTTCACAACTGTCAGGTATTTCTCAGTTCTTCTAGATCAGAGTTCATGATTTTGACTTGTATGTTTTTAAGTACAGCATTGGACAGGCCAAGGTCACGGTCAACATTTTCTTTCTTACATGCCTCATTGGCCAGTCTATCAGCACAGTCGTGATTCCTAATTCCAACATGGGACGGAATCCACACAAATTTAACACTAAGGTTATTCTCCTTAGCATTTATCACATTTCTTTTACTATCAGACAGCTCCATTTTCTTTAAGGTTGTCAGTGGCTTGGCATGTTCCCATTAGTTCAATTTGTGTTGTTGTGTTGGCCCAGTTGTTCAGTCTTTGCATGTTTGACACTATCACCTCATTTTCTTTATATATTACACATGCACAACCTGTTCTACCTGTGTTTGTCTGCACAGAACCACCAGAAAAAGCATAACATTCACTTAATTTAATACTCTTTATGTGACTGCTAAAAGTTTCTAGAGAGAGAGAGAGTGAGAGAGAGAGAGAGAGAGAGAGAGAGAGAGAGAGAGAGAGAGAGAGAGAGAGAGAGAGAGATCGCGTCTACATTAGCATTATATTATATTCGTCTGTTCTCTCGTCCGTGATATCAAATTAGATGCATTATTCTCCTTGACAATACTAATAACGGGGTGGTTCAATTAAGACAGGAGTCAAAGCGGACGAACAAACAGACGTCTCCAAGAAATGCAGTCAAGGAGGTTTGTTTGTGGATGTTCCAAGAGAGATTGTTATGTCCGTGGTTGCATTAGTTAGCAGTACACGTCGTCATGTTTGTGTATAGATTATGTCTTTATCTTGATTATGAAGGCTGTTTGAGAGGGCCAACTTGCTCTGCGGTTGTTTAAACAAGCTGTTGACGTGTGTTGATAATATCTTGTCTGCTTGTTCATGATAGCGTGGTTGACTGACAAGGTCTCATGTGTTCCAGTGAGTCAATCAACAAGTGTATTCCAGGCAGCGTTTGTGTTCACTTGTAATCCCTTCTCTTAGTGTCTATCGTGTTTGTGACAGTAGTACACAGAAGTCATATAAATCACTACAGCCGGCCTGTTTGTTTGTTATTATGGTTTGACAAGGTTCACTACTTCAATAATACTTTATTCTATACCCTTACCCTCGATAAGCTTACCTTCTACAGAATACATTGTTTGTGAAGAGCTGTTAGTAGAACCTGTGTGTGTGTGTGTGTGTGTGTGTGTGTGTGTGTGTGTGTGTGTGTGTGTGTGTGTGTGTGTGTGTGTGTGTGTGTGTGTGTGTGTGTGTGTGTGTGTATGTGTGTGTGTGTGTGTGTGTGTGTGTGTGTGTGTGTGTGTGTGTACAGCTGAGGTCACTCATCCACGTTAGGGGAGCTTTGTCCGTGTCGCCGAGCAAAGGGAATTCATTATTTATGTTCCGAGTACCTGCCGCCCTTGTCGACTGTGAAGGGTGTGGCCCTCTTGTCAACAGAAAAACAACAGATTATCCTCACAAAAAAAAGGGAACCCCAGGAAAGATTAATAAACCCCTGAGAAGAAACAAACGACCCCTGAAAATTCACACATGAACCCCCCCAAATAATCCAACCCCATAAATCATAACCCGACCCCATAAATCATAACCCGACCCCATAAATCATAACCCGACCCCATAAATCATAACCCGACCCCATAAATCATAACCCGACCCCATAAATCATAACCCTACTCAATAAATCATAATCCAACCCCATAAATCATAACCCAACCTAACCTCGTATATCATAACCCTACCCCATAACTCATAACCCGACCCCATAAATCATAACCCAGCCCCATAAATCATAACCCAACGTCCATAAATCATAACCCGACCCCATAAATCATAACCCGACCCCATAAATCATAACCCGACCTCCATAAATCATAACTCGCCCCCTAAAAAAATATGACCCAAAAGAAGTTAATTAATAAAGGTTAATGGTTCTAGTTTCAACATAACTTCAGGGAAAGTTTTCTTATTACATACACTCTGGTGGCAAACTTCTCTCCTGATATACTGAAGGGAACTTGCCGGTCCACTGGGGTCCACTGGGGTCCACTTGGGTCCACTGAATTTTTCTGGAATCCACTGGGTGACGCCAAAACTAGTGATGGATAGTGAGGGTTAGGTGGATAGTGTGGATAGGTGGATAGTGTAGTTATTGGGATGGGAAGAAGAAGAAGAAGACCGCCTACCGTAATTTCGTCATAGTATCGTCCATCAACCGTCGCTGATCGTTAGTGCTGGCGAACTTAAAAATAAACATTACATAAATATTACAACATAGATCATGTATTTTTAAAATTAATATCATCGTTTTTTATTTTCCTCTTTTCCAGGAATTAATACAAAAATATATAGACAAAAAGGAAATATAAAATTGGACTTTAAATAAATATTTTAATAATGTGAGCAGTTTATTCAGGGGAGAATCTGCTGATATATTTCCTAGAGCCAAAGTTGTCATTGCAGTGAGTGGGGAGGTAGGGGATATATTTGTTAGGTGTTACTGATGAGGAGGAGAGGAAGAATGGGGTGAGAGGGCCTTGGTTACATATTCATGATAATATTTACTAGGTAATTGTTTATCTTCGTCTGCATGGTTCTAAAATGTCATGTGATTAGGATTGAAAGATCTATTCTAGGTTGTCAGTAATTAATTGATAGATACATTTAACTACACCCACTACATCCATCTACACCCTACATCCATCCTACACCCACCATCCATCCTACACCCACTACCCATCCCACACCCTACATCCATCTTCACCCACCACACCTACTACTACTATTACGTACCACCTACACCCCACACTACCTACCATACCCACCACACACCCACACTACACCCACCACACCCTACCCACCACACCCACACTACACCCACCACACACCCACACTACACGCTCTAGCCTCTCCAGTTGACTTTCACTAATGAGACCTGACACCTTGAGTACCTGGACCTTGGCTGGTAGGTTTATTCAGACTCCGTTGAAGGGAGTCTTAATTACATTTAGTCTATGTCTACAGAGTTACGAGATCAAGAGTCGACTCCCGGAAATTTGTTAGATTTAATCCTTCCTCCACCCCCTTCCCTCTCCCTTCCCTCCTCCCTTCCCCCTCCCCCTTCCCTCCTCCCCCTTCCTCCTCCCCTTCCCTCCTCCCCTTCCCTCCTCCCCTTCCCTCCTCCTCCTCCTCCCCTTCCTCCTCCTCCTCCCCTTCCCTCCTCCCCTTCCTCCTCCCCTCCCTTCCCTCCCCCTTCCTCCCCCGTCTCCTTCTGAGTCTATGTTAGAATCTACTTGACTCGATAAGGTTCACCTGAAGATTTATCTCTCTATATTATTTCACCTGAAGATTAACCCAACCCAACCCAGCCCAACCCACAACCCAACCCAACCCAACCCACAACCCAACCTCAACCCCAACCCCAACCCCAACCCAACCCAACCCCAGCAACCCACAACAACCCAGCCAACCCCAACCCCAACCCCAACCCCAACCCCAACCCCAACCCCAACCCAACCCCACAACCTAACCCCAATCAATCCAGCAATCTTAACCCCAACCCAACCTCACCCAACCTCAGCAACCTCTCGACCCCAACCCAACCCCACCCTCAACCCTTAGCAACAACCCCACCCCACCCCACCCCAACCAGTAGCATTAGGTGTTCAATCACTCGCCCACCCAAGTTGCGAAACATAAACGAAGGACTTAAACAAGGTCAAAGGTTTATTCGAGACTTGATCACCACACTTGTAATCCTCAGGTAGAGCCAGAGGAAGCAGTTGTGGGAGTAGGTTAGCTCTCAGGGTGACTAACAGAGACACGGCCACTGGTTGACATCTATTTCCTGGTGTTGGAATGAAGCCTCTTAGTAATGAACACCTGGACACTAGCTAATCCCCCTATCCAGGTAGTGTCTGTTGTGTGTTTGGTAATCAACTTAAGGGTATGACTGAAAGGGTTTGTATACTTTCTCTCTCTCTCTCTCTCTCTCTCTCTCTCTCTCTCTCTCTCTCTCTCTTCTCTCCGTCACTTGGCTATTGTTGTGATGGTTAAAGGTGAGTTATCTTAATACCTTCTTCTATCTCTCCTTCCTTTCTACTTTCTATACTTCTTTCCTTATTCCTCTATCTTCTTCCTCCCTCCCTCTCCTCCTCTCTCCCTCCTCCTCTCTCCTCCCTTCCTCCTTTCTTCTTCCTATACTTCCTTACCTATTCCTTTTATCTCTTTCCCTCCCTCCCTCCCCTCCTCCTTCCTTCCTTCCTTCCTTCCTTCCTTCCTTCCTTCCTTCCTTCCTTCTTCCTTCCTTCCTTCCTTCCTTCCTTCTTCCTTCCTCCCTCCATTCTCCTGCCCTCCTCCTCCTTCCATCCCACCTCCTTCCCTATTCCTCTGTCTCCTTTTCTCCCTCCTCCACTATCGCTCCCTCTCACCTTCCTCCCTGCCACCCCTTCCTTCCTTTCTCCCCCTCCCTCCTCCTGCTGTCCCCTTTCCTCCGCCTCACCCTCCTCCCTCCTTCCCTCCCTCTCCTCCCTTTCCCTCCCTCTCCCCTCTCCCCCGTCCTTTCTATAGCATATTTCCCTCTCTTCCACCTCCCTCCCCTCTCACCCCCCACCTACCCTTCTCCTTCCTTCTCCCCTCCCTCCCTCTTAATGCCTTTCAAATTCTGAGGTTAGGAGAGAAGGGGTGTGTGGGGAGGGTGATAGTAAGATGGAGGAGAGTTAGAGGATGTGAAGGTGAAGGGAGGGTAGAGGTGTGAAGGGAGGGTAGAGGTGTTAAATGAAGGGGGGGTAGAGGGTGTTAAGGAATGTGAAGGGAGGGTAGGAGTGTTAAGAGTGAAGGGGAGGTAGAGGGATGTGAGAAGGGAATGGAGGAGGTAGAGAATGGGGAGGGAAGGGAGGGTAGAGGGCGTTAGGGAAGGGTTGGGTAGGGGTAGGGAAGGGGAATGAGGGAGAAAAGAAAGATAATACCTGTTTGATCAAATTAAAACGTGGTTACTACCTTACGGGAGATGATTAAACTGGTGAGTGGGCATCGATCTTGCTCCCTCCTACTCTTCCTCCTCCTCCTCCTCATCCTCCTCCTCCTCTTCCTCATCCTCTTCCTCATCCTCATCCTCTTCCTGATCATCCTCATCATCCTCTTCCTCCTCTTCCTCATCCTCACCTTCCTTCTCTTCCTCATCCCGTGTGAACTCGGTGGATGGAAGTATAATTCTTTTTTATTTCGTTTCTCCTCCCCCGCCAAGGTAAGCCAGGTGAGGGTGTCTAGCTCTAATGTAATCTGGACTGTTTGGAAATTGGATCAAGGTAGAGAGGGGCTGCTCTATATATTTTGTTCTTCCATTTGACGTTGTTTTATGGACAAATTAACAGGTTCAATGTGTTTGTTAAGAATGGTAAGGGGAGGAGAGAGAGTGTGTGTGTTTGGGAGTGTGATATGGGTGCAGGAATGAGTGTGTGTGTGTGTGTGTGTGTGTGTGTGTGTGTGTGTGAGAGAGAGAGAGAGAGAGAGAGGGTAGAGCATGGTGCTAACCTCAGTAGGAATCATGGTGTTGGTCTCAGGAGAAAGTGTGGTGCTGGTCTCAAGATTTCAAAAATTATATTTGCTTTTTGCTTTGTGAGAGTAACGTAATTTACATGTGGTATAAGACTGTGTATCAGGGGGGGTAGGGGTGCGGGTGTGTGGGGGGCGTAGGGGAATTGGGTGTGGGGGTGTGGGGATGGGTGTGTGTGGGGCGTAGAGGGGTGGGTGTGTGGGGGCGTAGGGGATGGGTGTGTGGGGGCATGGGGTGTCTGCTGTGCAGGGGTAGGGATAGATTGTGTGTGTCGGGGTGGGTGTGTGGGGTAGGGATGGGTGTGTATGTCGGTGGGTGTGTGGGGGCGTAGGGGGTGGGTGTGTGAGGGCGTAGGGGTGTCTGTGTGCGGGGGTAGGGATGGGTGTGTATGTCGGGGGTGGGGGTGGTGGGGGGTGAGGCATGGAGGTGGTGGGGTGTGTGTGCCGTAAAATCCGCACCATTATGTACAGGATCCGGGTACATAATTGGGTCACGTTATGTTGTACACACGTAAAACATCCTAATGAAGACAAGTGTTTGTTCTACACACAACGAAATCTTAATCGTTGTTGTCACCACTGTCATCTACTGTTATCAGCAGGTGTGTTATCAGCAGGTGTGTTATCAGCAGGTGTGTTATTACCAGGTGTGTACTTAATTACTGAGGATCGCTTGAGTGTCAGCATAATACAGTACACACACACACACACACACACTTCGGTAATGAAAAATATAATGTTATCTATGTACTCGTGTGTGTGTGTGTGTGTGTGTGTGTGTGTGTGTGTGTGTGTGTGTGTGTGTGTGTGACAAATAAACAAGAAAAAAATAAAAAGTTGCAAGAAAGAGTAAAGGGAAATATCTTAAGAGGCTTTTAGTGGTCCCTCCTCCTCTTAAGTGACCAAAAGATCTTGATGTAATATTTTCTCGCTTCGGGAAGATGGTTTCTGTCCCATTGTTTGGTAAGTGTTTATTTTGATTTCTCTGGTACCTGGTGGGGAATGATATACCTTCTGTGGTACCTGGTGGGGAATGATATACCTTCTGTGGTACCTGGTGGGGAATTATATACCTTCTGTAGTACCTGGTGGGGAATTATATACCTTCTGTGGTACCTGGTGGGGAATTATATACCTTCTGTGGTACCTGGTGGGGAATGATATACCTTCTGTGGTACCTGGTGGGGACTATATAATTTCAGAAAACCTGGTGGGGAATTATATACCTCTGTGGTACCTGGTGGGGAATTATATATCTCTGTGGTACCTGGTGGGGAATTATATACCTTCTGTAGTACTCCAGGGGAATTACATACCCTTCTCTGTGGTACCTGGTGGGGAATTATATACCTTCAGTAGTAACGGTGGGGGAATTATATACTTGTGGTACCTGGTGGGGAATTACATACACCTTCCAGATACCTGGTGGGGAATTGGCACTTTCCAGAAATCTGGGGAATGAGAGTAATTTTCTTAGTAATTTTGGGTAATTATATACCTTCTGTGGTACCTGGTGGGTAATTATATACCTTCTGTGGTACCTGGTGGGTAATTATATACCTTCTGTGGTACCTGGTGGGGAATTATATACCTTCTTAGTACCTGGTGGGGAATTATATACCTTCTGTGGTACCTGGTGGGGAATTATATACCTTCTGTGGTACCTGGTGGGGAATTATATACCTTCTTAGTACCTGGTGGGGAATTATATACCTTGTGTGGTACCTGGTGGGGAATTATTGTACATGTTATTTCCCCAATACGAAATTGTTAGGGATTTTCTGTTTCTTCATCCGTTGGTAAGGTGTGAGAGCACCTGTGGGAGGAGCTCTTGAAGGTAATGACCAGCGACGACGCATAACCTACCTGAGGGAGGGGTAGGAGGAGGAGGAGGGAGGGGTAGGAGGAGGGAGGAGGAGGGAGGAGGAGGAGGAGGGAGGGGGAGGAGAGAGGAGGAAGGAGAGAGGAGGAGGAGGAGGAGGAGGAGGGGGGGAAGGCCGAACAGGTAGGCTACAGGAAGAAGAAGAAGGCATTTCCTGGATGTTGTGGCAAATCGGTGCAGTTCTTCCTCCTCCTCTTCCTCCTCTTCCTCCTCCCTCCTCCCCTCCATCTCTTGCCTCTGCCGTCTCTGCTCCTCTTCCATCTCTCTTGCTCCTCCTCTATCTCTTGCTCTTCTACTTCCTTTCTAATTTCTTTTCCCTCCCTCCTCCTCTTTCTCCTTCATTCCTCATCTTCTTCTTGCTTCCATTTCTCCTCTTCATTCCCCTCATCTTCTCCTCTTCCTCCTCTTCATTCTTCCAATTCTCTTCGTCCTCCTCTTAATTCCTCGTCTTATCCTTCTCTTCCCCCTCCTCTCATTCTCTTCTTCAATTCCTTTCATCCTCTTTATCTTTCCTCTCTTATCCTCCTCCCTTCTCCCCTCTTATTATCTTCTCTCTTTCATCCTACATACATTAGTACCCTCTGGTTACCCCTCTCTCTCTCTCGGTAGAAAGTGTTATCGTAAAAAAGCGAAAGATCTGGGCTCTATATACAATATGGGCCACTATAATATGGGTGTTTATACACATGGGTGCTCTTATACACATGGAGGTTTCTATACACATGGAGGCTCTATATACATGTATATGGCTCTATACACATGAGGTTTCTGTATACATAAGTTTTATACACATGGGTGTTTCTATACACATGGGTGTTTATACACATGGAGTATTTATACACATGGGGACTCTATATACATGGGTGCTCTATACACATGGGTGCTCTATACACATGGAGGCTCTATACACATGAGGGTTCTATACACATGAGGGTTCTATACACATGGGTGCTCTATACACATGGGTGCTCTATACACATGGTTGCTCTATACACATGGGGACTCTATATACATGGAGGCTCTAGACAAGTAAGGGGAGAAAATAGAGGGAAATGGCACTGGGTCATTAGGCAACGTCTTCCCCTCAGATCTTTATAATTTAAGAGTCTTAATTAGTTGACTAACTCATTAACAGGTGAGGGGGAGAGGGGGTGGGGAGAAAAGGGGAGTGATAGGAAAGAGGGGAGGTAAAGGGGGAAAGAGGAAGTTATGGGAAAGATGGGAGGTAAAGGGAGGAAGAGAGGAGGGGAAAGAATGAACATGAGGAGAATGGGAAAGTAAAGGGGGGAAGAAGTGAGATGGGAGGGGGGGGGGGAGAAAGGTTGTGAGGTAAGAGAGTGGAGGAGTAAGAATGAAAGTGAGAGGAGAGGGAAGGTGAGAGGAAAGTAGGGAGGGGAAGGAAAAAAAAATGGCGAAGGAAAGAGAGAACTAACACCAAAATAAAATACATCATTAAGAAGACTGTCAGTAGGGAAGCTATATGATGAGTGTTGGACCTTAGTAAATGCGTCAAAGAAAATGGGAAATGAAAGGGTCACACAAGGTGGTTGAAGAATGTGAACCATCTTAAAACGGGTGTGTGAAAGGGTCGATGAAGATGAATAGTAAATGAAAGGTTTAATAGAAAATGGCTCAAAGAAGGTGAAGATTAAAGAAATTTGATTAAAAGAAATGAACACAAACTATGATAAACTTGTAAGGGGAAAGGGAAGGAAAATGAAAAATGCACAGAATGAGAAAAAAAAATGAATAAGAAAGAAAGAAAGAAAGACAAAGAAGGTATAATCGAAGCAGAAAATGATGATTGGTTAGAGGTAAAATAGGTTTGTCTTATTAAAGGTGGTAATAAGAGTAGGAGGGAAGGAGATAAGAAAAACAGGAATGGATTAAGAGGAGGAAGAAGAAGATAATTAGAAGTTCAAGGATGAGAAAAGGACACACACACACACACACACACACACACACAAGAGAGTCGTGAGGTAAATAATGAATTGTAATAGACAGCCTCTTGCTACCCTGAAATGAAAACTGACATTTTATGGCTGAGAAACAAGGTGGAGAAGTAGTGGGTAGTACAGAGACCCCAGGTGAGAACTTCCTGGATGCCTAGTTTGAGAGATTACTGAACCTCCCAGGAGCTTAGGAGATATTGTTTGTTTTTTTGAGATGCTTGGAACTGTACAGAGAGATTTCTTGGAGATCTTGGAGCACAGGGGAGAGAGATTATTGGAGATTAAGATTGTAGAGATTTTCCTGGAGATACTGAGGACGTGGGTAGAGACAGACAGACAGACAGACAGACAGACAGACAGACAGAGAGACAGACAGACAGACAGACAGTAGGAGAGACCGCTGATGTTTTTCTTCCTTCTCGTTCTCCATTGTAATATTTTTTCCCTCTCCTTCCCATCACATTATCAACACCTTCCTCTTATCACTCTTCTTTCCTCTTCCTCACCTCCACGCTCGCTCTTCTCCATCCTCTCTCCTCCACATTCTCCACCACACATTCTCTCTCTCTCCCTCTCCTCCCCCCCCTCTCTCTCTCTCTCTCTCTCTCTGTTTTTATTTACCTGCACCATTAAAGAGGATCGTTCCTATGAGTCAGCCTCGACACCAGGTATGTTGAGGCTCTCCCCGTGACTGGCACTACCTGGTGATGGTACGACCTGGACCCTAGTGATGATAGGGAAGAGGTCTGGTAATACCTGTGTAGGCTGGTTAGGATAGGTTAAGTTGGGTTAAGTTAGGTTTTCTACGCAGATGATTCAAGAGAGGCACCGACCCCCTCCCCCTCCCTCCCTATAACCCTTTCTTACCTCACCCCCCTCCCATCGACAAATGGATCTTAACCTGAAATAAATAGGATCAAACACACGACACGGGAAACCATCTTTACCATCCAGTCAATGTGTGAGAGAGAGAGAGAGAGAGAGAGAGAGATTAGCCAATCGATTTTGGGAAACGACCACTATCTGCACCTCCTACCACCACTATCTGCACCTGCTACCACCACTATCTGCATATCCTACCACCATTATCTGCACCTCCTACCACCACCACCACTACTCGCCCCACCACCACCACCACCACTACTCGCCCCACCACCACCACTACCGGCCCCACCACCACCACTACTCGCCCCACCACCACCACCACTGACCCACCACCACCACTACTCGACCCACCACCACCTCACCACTACTGACCCCACCACCACTACTCGCCCCACACCACACCCACCAACACCTCACCACCACTACTCGCCCCACCACCACCACTACTCGCCCCACCACCACCACTACCTCGCCCCACCACCACCACCACTGCCCCACCACCACCACTACTGCCCCACCACCACCACTACTCGCCCCACCACCACCACTACTCGCCCCACCACCACCACCACCACTACTCGCCCTACCACCACCACCACTACCGCCCCACCACCACCACTACCGCCCCACCACCACCGCCACCACTACTCGCCCCACCACCACCACCACCACCACTACTCGCCCCACCACCACCGCCACCGCCATACTCGCCCCACCACCACCACCTCACTACCGCCCCACCACCACCACCTCACTCACTCTCGCCCCACCACCACCACCTCACCCTTCCCACCACTCCGCCCCACCACCACCACCACCACCACCACTCGCCCCACCACCACCACCACACCACTCGCCCCACCACCACTCACTACTCGCCCCACCACCACCACTACTCGGCCCACCACCACCACTACTCGGCCCACCACCACCACTACTCGCCCCACCAACACACACCTACTTTTCTTCATATTATTGTAGTCATTTATTGTGGTAGCGGCGAGCAGTAGTGACAGGAGAAGACAGTGCCACCCACGACATAGTGCCACCCGCGACATAGTGCCACCCACAACATAGTGCCACCCGCGACATAGTGCCACCCACAAGTGCACCCACAACATAGTGCCACCCGCGACATAGTGCCACCCACAACATAGTGCCACCCGCGACAAAGTGCCACCCACAACATAGTGCCACCCGCGACAAAGTGCCACCCACGCATAGTACCACTCACGATATGATACCGCCTATGACATAGAACGATTGATAGATAGATAAAGATGTAAATGGTTGGATAGATTGATTGACGGTTGGTTGGACAGAATAGAGAGGGAAAGCTAGACGTCAATAATAACAAAGGTATATCTCTGTCACTTTGGTCTCCTCTGTGACTTGGAGAACTCGAAATCTCCAAGATGTTATCACCTTGTATCTTTCATGACAGCAGCCCAGGAGATAAAGAGAATATATCATATCCAAGACGTGATCTCCTAATGGTATCCCCTGTGCGGAAGCCAAAAGATCAAGGATGCTGGGTAATGAAGAGGTCAGATTAGATCAGCCAAAGAGACCAACGGAGCTGAAACCTTCGAAAATGTGCGTTTTCCTGTGACTCTCTCTCTCTCTCTCTCTCTCTCTCTCTCTCTCTCTTGTGTTGCTCTCTCCTGTTTTCCTTTCCTCCTTATCTCCTCCGTCTCAAGCACTTCCTTCCTATTACTCTCTCTGTCTCTCCCACTCACCTACTTTGCATCATTCGGTCAAGTCCCTTTCATTCATTTACTGCATAGGTCCTCCCATCCAACTTACTCTCCCACCTATCTCCTTCTCAAGTTCTCTCACATTCTCTCTCTCATCTATAACATCCTCTTACCCCCATCAAGTCCTGTTCCTTACTTTCACACATTCATTCGAGTTATCCCTCCACCTCCCTTCCCCCACCCCATCATTCATTACCTCCTCTCTTCCACCTCCTTCCTCTATTACATATTCTGTTCCACACCTACCCACTTCCCCAGTTCTGCTTCTCCTCTTCCCATAGACAGAGTCAATAATTACCACAATTTAAAACCCTCTTTGAGCCCGTAATAACTTGTTTGAGGAAGATCTGTGAAGGCATCTCTCTTGGCATGTACTTTGTTAACTCAGATCCACTCGATGGTCCTTAGTTATGTTGAGGGTTTGTTAAAGATCCTTCTCTAGTATTATACCTTGTTTGGAGACATTATATCTGTTACCTCTTGAGGATTTACTGTACTTCGATTACAAACACGGCAAGATGCGACAGTATTGCCTTGTGTGGAAAAATGTTCAAGTCACCCCTTCAAATTACCGGGTTTCAAGATAATCCGTCAAGGCACCATTGAGGATAATGTGTCAACTCGAGCTTGGCCACATTCGAGAGTACCTGTTTGTGTTGAGGTTTTTTTGAAGTCTCTCCCCTCAGTCTTGTTTACATATTAATGAGATTTACCTGGTTGGTGGGGGAGAGGGAGGGAGGGAGGGGTGGGGGAAGGTATTTACGCATATTAACACCAGAGCGGATGAAGGCTCCTGTAGGTGAGGGGCTGGTGGGGAGGAGTGGAACTATGGGGGGTGGGGGGTACAGGAGGAGGAGGAGGAGGAGATAGAAGGGAAAAGGTTGGTGAATGAGAGAAGGAAGAGAAAGGCGAAAGTTGGGGAGGAGAGAGAGAGTGGAGAAGGGGGGAGGAGGAGGAGGAGGATACGTGAGGATAGGAAGATGGAAAAGTTAGGAAAGAAGTTTATTGAGGGCAAGAAGATCAGGAGGGAGACAGTGTCACCCAGACTAGTGAGACAGTGTCACCCATCATATAAGCGAGATCCCAGTGAGACCGACCCATCCTAGTGAGACCGAGTGCCACCCATCCTAGTGCAGACCCACCCATCCTACAGTGAGACCCAGCCACCCATCAGCGCGACGGAGTGCCACCCATCATAGCGAGACGGAGTGCCACCCATCCTCTAGACGGAGGCACCCAGTGAGACCCATCCATCCTAGTGAGACTCAGTGCCACCCATCCTAGTGAGACCCAGTGCCATCCATCCTAGTGAGACTCAGTGCCACCCACTCAGCAGTGCACCCAGTGTCACCCAGCCTAGTGAGACCAAGTGCCACCCATCATAGCGAGACGGAGTGCCACCCATCATAGTGAGACCCAGTGCCACCCATCCTAGTGAGACTCAGCACCCATCATAGTGCACCGAGTGCCACCATCATAGCGAGACGGAGTGCCACCTGATCCTAGTGAGACCCAGTGCCACCCAGCCTAGTGAGACCAAGTGCCACTTCATCACAGTGAGACCCAGTACATCCATCCTAGTGAGACCCAGTGTCACCCAGCCTAGTGAGACCAAGTGCCACCCATCATAGTGAGACCCAGTGCCATCCATCCCAGTGAGACCCAGTGTCACCCAGCCCAGTGAGACCAAGTGCCACCATCATAGTGAGACCAGTGCCATCCATCCTAGTGAGACCCAGTGTCACCCACCTAGAGGAGACCGAGACGGGAGTGCCACCCATCAGAGGAGATGGAGTGCTGCACTTAGGTGAGACCCCAGTGTCACCCAGCCTAGTGAGACCAAGTGCCACCATCATAGTGAGACCCAGTGCCATCCATCCTAGGTGAGACCTAGTGTCACCTGCTAGCCTAGTGAGACCCAGTGCCACCCATCATAGTGAGACCAGTGTCACCCATCATAAGTGAGACCCAGTGTCACCCAGCCTAGTGAGACCAAGTGCCACCCATCATAGCGAGACGGGAGTGCCACCCATCATAGTGAGACCCAGTGCCATCCATCACAGCGAGACCGAGTGCCACCCATCATAGTGCGACTGGAGTGCCACCCATCATAGCGAGACGGAGTGCCACCCATCATAGCGAGACCGAGTGCCACCCATCCTAGTGAGACCCAGTGCCATCCATCATAGCGAGACGGAGTGCCACCCATCATAGCGAGACCGAGTGCCACCCATCATAGTGACCTTTAGTGCCACCCATCATAGCGAGACGGAGGCCCATCCTTAGTGAGACCCAGTGCCACCCAGCCCAGTGAGACCAAGTGCCACTCATCATAGTGAGATCTGAAAAGTGCCATCCATCCTAGTGAGACCCAGTGTCACCCAGCCTAGTGAGACCAAGTGCCACCCATCATAGCGAGACGGAGTGCCACCCATCCTAGTGAGACCCAGTGCCATCCATCCAGTGAGACTCAGTGCCACCCATCATAGTGCATCGAGTGCCACCCATCATAGCGAGACCGAGTGCCACCCATCATAGCGAGACCGAGTGCCCGAGGCCACCCATCATAGCCATCTAGCGAGACGGAGTGCCACCCATCAGGAAGTGAGACTGAGTGCCACCCATCATAAAAAGTGACTGAGTGCTACCCATCATAGCGAGATGGAGTGCCACCCATCATAGCGATACGAGAGTGCCACCCATCCTAGTGAGACCCAGTGCCATCCATCCAGTCCAGTGCCACCCATCATAGTGAGACCCAGTGTCACCCAGCCTAGTGGAGACAAGTGCCACCCATCATAAGCGAGACCCAGTGAGACCCACCACCCATCCCAGTGAGACCCAGTGCCACCCAGCCCAGTGAGACCAAGTGCCACTCATCATAGTGAGACCAGTGCCACCCATCCTAGTGAGACCCAGTGCCACCCATGAGACCCAGTGCCACCCCCATCCTAGTGTCACCCAGCCCAGCCTAGTGAGACCAAGTGCACCACATCATAGGAGACCAGGCACCCATCCTAGTGAGATCCACCCATCCTAGTGAGACCCAGTGTCACCCAGCCTAGTGAGACCAAGTGCCACCCATCATAGCGAGACGGAGTGCCACCCATCATAGACCCCAGTGTCACCCAGACTAGTGAGACAGTGTCACCCATCATAGCGCGACCGAGTGCCACCCATCCTAGTGAGACCCAGTGCCACTCATCCTCCAGCCAGTACCACCCATCCTCTAGCCAGCGCCACCCATCCTCTAGCCAGCGCCACCCATCCACCAGCCAGTACCAACCATCCTCCACCCACTGTCACCCATCCACCACCCACCGCCACCCATCCACCACCCACCGCCACCCATCCACCACCACCGCCACCCATCCACCACCCACCGCCACCATCCACCACCCACCGCCACCCATCCACCACCCACCCACCCATCCACCACCACCGCCACCCATCCACCACCCACCCACCCATCCACCACCCACCCACCCATCCCACCCACCCACCGCCACCCATCCACCATCCACCGCCACCCATCTACCACCCACTGCCACCCATCCACCACCCACCGCCACCCATCCACCACACCACTGCCACTCCATCCACCACCCATCCACCACCCACTGCCACCCATCCACCACCCACCGCCACCCATCCTCCAGACAGTGGTTGTAAGCCCCATTCCAACGTGTTTTTCTGGGCGTCAATTTTCATCTGGGAGGAGTGATGAAAGACGTTGGGTGTGCTAGAATATGTCGTCCAGTTCTCCGGTACCTGACTTAACATTCCTTGTGGACCTGCTTCGGTATTCTGTATTCTGTCGGGATGGGAGGTGTTTTTTTTCTTCTGCTTATGAAGGTCGTATTTGACTGATTCGTGTGTCTGTCTGTCTGTGTCTTTATGGTTTTGTGTCTACGTGTCTTTGACTGTGTGTGTGTCTGTTTGTCTGTCTGTCTGTCTGAATATTTATTGTTTGTTTGCTCTTAATGTCGTATTTTTTTTTCTTTTTTTTCGTTATTTTTTTTATTTTTGTGTTTTATTTTTATTTTCCTCTTATTTCTTTTATCTACTTCCATTTCTTTCACTCTTTCTTTTTGTATACTTTCCTTCTTCCTCACTCTCCCCTCTCCCATCCTCTCCCCTCATTCCCTAGCTCCCCTCTCCACTACACTCCCCTCTTTCCTTGCCTCCTTAATAACACACGCTGTTTTAAGCACTTTTTTGCCCCCTTTCACTCCCTGGCTCATAAAGGTGAAAAGCATATTGGTAGAGGGCGAAATGACCCTTAGTGAGAGAGAGAGGTTCATAACGCGTTGTGTGTACCTACTGTGGGCGAGGAATTTTTTTTTACGTGTGTGTGTGTGTGTGTGTGTGTGTGTGTGTGTGTGTGTGTGTGTGTGTGTGTGTGTGTGTGTGTGTGTGTGTGTGATATTTAATTAGTTGCATAGATTATTAATAGTCAGACATAATTATAGTGTGTACATATGGATAGGAAATAATATATAACTAAATATTAAAGAGGAAAATATTTAAATGGTTAATAAAAGAAAATAAATAAACACAAAATAAATAAACAAACACGCAAGTAAGTCTGTTTTTTTTAATAATAACAGCGAATAACTTAATAATTTAGCAGTAGTAGAATATAATTTTGTTGTATGTCTTATTATTAACTTTATTTAATTATTATTATTAAATGTTGATTATGATTTAAAAACTCGTCTATTTTATGAGAACAAAATATATAAAGGAAAATATATGGTGTTTATATCCCCGTGTGTAGTTGCCAGGTACCACCACCAGCTTATGTAGTTAGACGTGAGTTGTAAATTTTAAACTCTAGTTTCTGTAGGCTTTAACACTGAAAAAAAAAATCTTAGATAAATCTTTATTCACTCCAGGATAAATCCTAGCTTAGCATATAAGTAAGTGACTTAGGTACAGTTTATTTGGGGATATTTACTGATACAGGAGAGTGTTGCCCACAGGCGGGTGTTAAAATAAAAGTTGCCGAGGCTGGGTAGACAAAGTTTCTTTTTTTTCCTCGTATTATAATAGTGATTAGCTTGTGTAAACATTCAGACTAGCTCACAGAATACTCGAATAAAGATTTTTTCTCTTAATTTCTGAGTACGTGGTTGGAGTGGTGGCGCCGAGTGCTGAATAATGAAGCGACGAAAACAAAATTTAATACGATCCACTGTGTCTATGACGTCACACGGCACATAAGCCATCGTAATCTGATAAAGCCTGACCTAGTTAACTCTAAATTATAGTCTTTAACGTTTTTTATGTTGAAGGTCAAGTTTTAGCCAGCAGTGTAAGGTTAATTTTAGGTTCTTGTGTCGGTTTGTCTAGGCTACAGCTGTGTTTTAGTCCGGCCTCTGGAGATAAATATTTAGCCTCGCGTCCTTCGAGTAGTTGAGTAAACAGTGACGCCATATAAGAATGACGTCATATAACGTCTTGACCTAAACGTTTATTTCTTATCAAGGTTATATATATATATATATATATATATATATATATATATATATATATATATATATATATATATTCCTCATTATCGATCATGTCACCTAACAACAAGTAAACAATGACGATTTTTTTAAAGTAATTATCTACACAGTCAGACAGGAATGATAATTAATCACTCGTAATATAAATAAATGTTCGTCTGGTGTAAATTGCATAAACTTACTACTGACGGATGGCAGGGAACGCCAGGCGCTAGTGATTGCTTGTATCGATGGTGCTTCCCTATTGAGGCTTGGTATGATTGGTAACATATTAGATGACGGAAGTAAACATTGGTTAGGTGTGTGTGTGTGTGAGTGTGTGTGAGTGTGTGTGTGTGTGTGTGTGTGTTTTAATACTTCTTGTTCACGTTGTCTCCCTCACCTCCCCGTCCTCCCTCCTTCACTTCTCTTTTCCTTACTCACTCACCTCTCCCTTCATTCTTCCTTCCCTTTCATCCGTCACCCACCTCTCCTCCTCCTCCCTCCTCCCTCCTCCTCCTCCCTCCCTCCCCTCCCTCCCTCCCTCCCTCCTCCCTCCCTCCCTCCTCCTCCTCCCCTCCTCCCTCCTCCCCCTTCCCTCCCTCCTCCTACCCTCCCTCCTTCCCTCCCTCCTACCCCTTCCCTCCCTCCTCCTCCCCTCCCTCCTCCCTCCCTCCTCCCTCCCTTCCTCCCTCCTACCTTCCTCCCTCCCTTCCCTCCTCCCCCTCCCTCCTCCTCCCTCCCTCCCCTCCTCCCCTCCTCCTCCCCACCTTCCCTCCTCCTCCCCTCCCTCCCTCCTCCCACCCTTCCCCTCCCTCCTCCTCCCACCCTTCCCTCCCTCCTCCCACCCTTCCCTCCCCCTCCTCCCCCCCTTCCCTCCCTCCTCCTACCCTTCCCTCCCTCCCTCCCCTCCCTTCCTCCCCCTCCCTCCTCCTCTCCTCCCTCCTCCTACCCTTCCCCGCCCTCCTCCTCCCCCCCTCCCTCCTCCTCCCTCCCTTCCCTCCCTCCCTCCCCCCTTCCTCCTCCCTCCCCCTTCCCTCCCCTCCTCCCTCCCCCTCCCTCCTCCTCCCCCCCTCCCCTCCCCTCCCTCCCTCCCTCCCTCCCTCCTCCTCCCCTTCCCTCCTCCTCCTCCCTCCCCCCCTCCTCCCTACTCCCTACCTCCCTCCTCCTCCCCACCTCCTCCTCCCACCCTCCTCTCCTCCCTCCCCCTTCCCTCCCTCCTCCTACCCCTCCCTCCCCTCCCCCCCTCCCTCCTCCTCCCTTCCTTCCCTCCTCCTACCCTCCTGCCTCCCCTCCCCTTCCCTCCCTCCTCCTACCTTCCCTCCCTCCTCCTCCCTTCCCTCCCCTCCTCCTCCCTTCCCTCCTCCCCCTTCCTCCCTCCTCCCCCCCCCCCCTCCTCCTCCCTTCCCTCCCTCCCCTCCTCCTACCCTTCCCTGCCTCCTCCTTCCTACCCTTCCCTCCCTCCTCCTACCCTTCCCTCCCTCCTCCTACCCTTCCCTCCCTCCTCCTACCCTTCTCTCCTCCTACTGTTTCTCTGAGCCTCTCCCGTTCACTACATTATTCAGGTGTTTCCTGTATGTTTACCAGCGCGGTGCTTCACCTAACTCACTCTACGTGCAGTCAAGCACCACAAGTATCCCCCGGGGCAATATAGGACAATACCCTCATGTTGTTACAGTCCAAAGTCCCATTTGAACAACACGGGAAATCAACCCTTTCACTGTATAATGAATATAATCCCCTTGTTCCGCTATCCGCTAGTCCTAGACAGGTAACGCTCGGGGCAGTAGAATACAATTTTCACAATGTTTTTATTTTGTTGTTTTGGTCCAAAATTCTCATAGAATAACATTGATAAGCTCGTCCTTAACGCCTAATGAATACAAGGTTCTTTTTCCACTACCTCGACACGACAAGAACCTCGGAGAGAAGAGGGGCAGTATAATAAAATACCTTCTTGTGTTTACGGTCGACGGTCCAGTAACATAATGAGGTTAAATTCACCGTTACTGTGTAGTAAATTTAACGCTTTTCTTCCTCCCTCTGAGAGACAGGTGAGCCAGAGCTAGTCCAGTGATATAAGGCATTTGTTTACACTGGCGGAATTCCCATTAAATAATGAGGGTGAACTCGCCCTTATTGGCAGGTGGAGCTGCTGCTCTTCTTCTCTGGCCACCCTCCTGATGACGTCAGAGCGATGGGCCCGTAGGCTTGTCTAGAATGCCTGGAATTTATAATGAGGGGGGCAGGAGGTGCTGGGGGCAGGAGGTGCTGGGGGCAGGAGGTGCTAGGGGCAGGGAGGTGTTGGGGGGCAGGAGGTGTTGGGGGCAGAAGATGTTGGGGGCAGGAGGTGCTGGGGGGCAGGAGGTGTTGGGGCAGAAGATGCTGGGGGCAGGAGGTGTTGGGGGCAGGGAGGTGCTGGGGGGCAGGAGGTGCTGGGGGCAGGAGGTGCTGGGGGCAGAAGATGTTGGGGGCAGGAGGTGCTGGGGGTGGAGATGCTGGGGGCAGAGATGCTGGGGGCAGGAGGTGCTGGAGTAGGAGGCGCTAGCAGGAGGTATTGAAATATGAGGCGTCAAATAAGGATGTTTCAAAGGGCGAGGACGTTGAAATAAGGATATGTCAAAGGCGAGACGCCGGACAGGAGACGTCAGTAAGGAGACGTCAGTATGATGACGTCAAATAAGGAGATTAAAAATAAGACGCGCCAAAGAAGATGTCAAATATGAGACGTCAAAAATAAGGAGACGCTCAAAAATAAGGAGACGTCAAAATATGATGTGCCAGATGTCAGCCAGTGATGCTCGGTGCCATGATGCCTAAAATGATGTCAAAAGGTGATGTGCCATGATGTTTCAGCTATGATGTCAAAATAAGAAGACGTCAAAGTTATGATGTCAGCCATGGATGTCAGCTGCCAGTTGACGCCGTTAAAGATCAAAGAGGATGCGCCTGTGCGAGACGCCAAAGGAGACGAGACGCCATGATGACATCAAAAATGACTTCCAAACATGATGATGTCATGTCATGATGTCAAAGGACAAAAAACATGATGTCAAAGGAGACGTGCCATGAGACAAAGGATGTTTTCATGATGTCAAATATGATGTCAAAAAGGCGATGCGCTGTGTTTATGTTTCAAAGGCTGGGGGTAGGAGATGCTGGGGGTAGGAGATGCTGGAGGGGATGGAGGGGAGGTGCTTTTAGGGGGGGAGGGGGGAGTTAGTGAAGGGAGAGGCTTAATAAGGGAATCTTGACATGTATATCCATCTGAGAATCTGTCAAAATATCATATCGGTAACTGTATCTTTCTGTCAATATCTGTCAAAATCTGTATCTTGTTACCAGGAATTATCTGTGTCATTGTCTCTCTGCCTACCGGTGTCTGTTTGTCTGTCATATCATCACCTTACGGCATGATACAATATAACACGGGTGCCGAATAATTTTTTAGTGGGTGTACATACAGTAGATGTCCTTAACCTTGTCGAGTATAGCACCTCGAGGTTAAGCTGTGATATGACCATCTCCTACTCGGCTACTGTCTCTTAACCTTTAGCTGCCGGAAAGGTTACAGGTCGAAGGGGAGGTCACCTTCCCTGGAGTGTTTTGTGATGCTTGTCCTGTTCTGCCACGCCATAATGCTCTGTTCTGCCACGCCATAATGCTCTGTTCTGCCACGCCATAATGCTCTGTTCTGCACGCCATAATGCTCTGTTCTGCCACGCCATAATGCTCTGTTCTGCCACGCCATAATGCTCTGTTCTGCCACGCCATAATGCTCTGTTCTGCCACGCCATAATGCTCTGTTCTGCCACGCCATAATGCTCTGTTCTGCCACGCCATAATGCTCTGTTCTGCCACGCCATAATGCTCTGTTCTGCTACGCCATAATGCTGTGTAGGAGTTATGTCGTGATTATTATTATTATTATTATTATTATTATTATTATTATTATTATTATTATTATTATTATTATTTTATTATTATTATTATTATTATTGTTATAGATGTTGTTTTGTTGTTGTTATTGTTATTATTATTATTATTATTATTATTATTATTATTATTATTATAGATGTTGTTTTGTTGTCATTGTTTGAATATTTTTGTTTATTACTTACTATTTCATATTTAATAATTTTATGTGTACTAGAACTGTGATAGAAAATATGGCCTCAAAAAACACATGAAAACTAATATTAACTAAATTCCTCCTCTTAATCCATATTTAAAAGAGGAAAAACAAAAATTATCTTACGAGCGAGAGAATTATATTGTACCGAAGCTTCAAGGAACGAGTTCGGAACGCTGTCATACGTCTAATCGGTAAATTATCGTACGTGTGTAAGTGAGGGAGGGGGGGGCATAACGAGAATGGGATAATGCTGTCAAAATGGCATTTAAATTATACTTAAGACTTTACTACACATAATTCGATGTTTATGGAAGAATTTTAACTTAAGTATTTTTTTTTAGAGAATTAATTAACCTTCTTCTCATATTATACCTGAACCTAGTTAGAAATTCTCTCACATTTTAAGGTCAATAATTTAGCTTAAAGTATTTTAGGAAATTATCGTATTTTAAGTGAACGAAATTCCATGCTTTGTGAAGACTTGAAGTAGAAAATTTGATTTATTTGGAGAATCTGGCAGCTGGGGGATAATGTGTTTGACGGGTTGATGGGATGGGTGATTGACGAGTTGATGGGATGGGTGATTGACGGGTTGATGGGATGGGTGATTGACGAGTTGATGGGATGGGTGATTGACGAGTTGATGGGATGGGTGATTGACGAGTTGATGGGATGGGTGATTGACGAGTTGATGGGATGGGTGATTGACGAGTTGATGGGGTGGGTGATTGGTGAGTTGATGGGATGGGTGATTGGTGAGTTGATGGGATGGGTGATTGGTGAGTTGATGGGATGGGTGATTGCTGAGGAGTTGATGGGATGGGTGATTGCTGAGGAGTTGATGGGATGGGGGATTGCTGAGCAGGTGATGGGATGGGTGATTGATGGGGAGTTGATGGGATGGGTGTGATTGATGAGGAGTTGATAGGATGGGTGATTGACTGGCCACCAGGTGATCTATTTGTCGAGGCTTGACGGAAATAATCTTCAATAGGAAGGGGAGGGTGGGGAGGGAGGAGGGAGGGGGGAGACGGGAGAAGAAGGAGGGTAGGGGGAGGAGGGAGGAGGAGGGAGGAGGTAGGAGGAGGAGGGAGGAGGAGGGGAGGGAGACGGAAGAAGGGAGGGTAGGAGAGGAGGGTTTGAGAAGTTTAAATGGAGGGAGAGAAGGGAAGGACAGGTGAAGAGAGGGAAAAGAAAAAGAAGGGTAGGATAGGAGGTGGAAGGATGAGAGGGTTGGAAGGAAGGAGGAGGAGAGAGTTAATGTGGAATGGACCTCCTCTCTTCCTCCTCCTTCTCTTCTTTTTCACCATCCTCTTATTATTTTGTCAGTCGTCCCCTCTCCCTTTCCACTCCCCCCTACCCCTCTTCCCTCACCCATCTTCCCCCACCCCCCACCCTCTTCTTCCCCCACCCCCTTCCCCTCTTCCACTTCCCCCCCTCCCCTTCCTCCCCCCTACCCATCTTCCCCCCCTACCCCTCTTCCACCCCCCCACTCCTTCCCCACTCCTCTTCCCTCCCCCCTCCCTTCCCCTCCCCCCCCTACCCTCTTCCCTCCCCTACCCTCCTCCCCCACCCTCCCTCCCCCTCTCCTCCTCCCCCTACTCTTCCTCCCTCCCCCTACCCATCTTCCACTCCCCCCCCCTTCCTCCCCCCACTCTTCCCTCCCCCCTCCCCCCCTTCCACTCTCCTCTCCCCCCCTCCCTTCCTCTTCTCCCTCTCTCCTCTTCCACTCCCCTACCCCTCTTCCACTCCCCCACTCTTCCACTCCCCCTTCTCCCTTCCACTCCCCCCCCCTCCCTCCCCTCCCCCCCCTCCCCACCCCCTTCTTCCACCCCCCTACTCCCCCTCCCCCCACCCCCTACCCCTCCCCTTCCCCTCTTCCTTCCTCCCACCCCCTCTTCCACTCCCCCCCTACTCCCTCTCCTCCTACCCCCCACTACCCCTCTCCCCCCCTCCCCTTCCACTCCCCCTACCCCTCTTCCCTCCCCTCTTCCCTCCCTCTTCCACTCCCCCTACTCCCTCCCTCCCCCTCTTCCACCTCCTCCTTCCCCCCTACTCTTCTTCCTACTCTCTTCCACTCCCTACTCTTCCTCCCTCCCTCTTCCTCCCACTCCCCTCTTCCACTCCCCCCTACCCCTTCCCTCCCCCTACCCCCCTTCCACTCCCCCTACCTCCTCCCTTCCACCCCTCCTCCTCTTGTTGATTACTTGGGGGCAAGGCTGGAGTTTTCCCAGGCAGCCGTTATGGATGGAGGGGGGGGGGGAAGGGGAGGGAGGGGAGGTAGGGGAAGGGGAGCTGGGAAACGGAGGTGAATGGGGTAGGGAAGCTTGTTTGGGAGAATAGGAGGGGGTGGCAGGAAGGAAGGAAGGAAGGAAGGGAGGGAGGGTGTTAGGTAGGAAGGAATGGAGGAAGGGTGGAAAGGAGGGTGTTAGGTAGGAAGAAATGGAGGAACGGTAGATGGAAAAGAAGGACGGAGAAAGTGAGGAAGGGAAGGAAACAAGGGTGGAAAAGAGGGTTGAATAATAGTAGTAGTAAAGGAGGAGAAAGAGGATTAGTGAGACTTGGTAAGAAATTGGGAAGGAGATTCAGAAATAGAAGGAAGGGGAGATGTAAAAAAAAAGAAATGGAGAGGGACAACTAAAAAATAAAGTGAAAGATAAGATAATTAGATGAATAAAGGGGAGAGACAGGTGTAACAGAACAGAAGTAATGAGTGATACTTTTACTATATCTTCTCTAGGGGTAAACTCGTCTCACTAATGTAAAGTAAACATTAAATTATCCTTCTGGTAAAGATTAAGCGACCTTATTACCCCCTGATTATTATTAAGGATCACGTGAAGATTAGGCACCCCAGAGTATATTTCAGCGTGATGATTAAATACCTTAACCTAACCTAATCTATAACTTACCTTACCTTACCTTACCTTACCTTACCTTACCTTACCTTACCTTACCTTACCTTACCTTTACCTTACCTTACCTTACCTTACCTTACCTTACCTTACCTTGCCTTACCTTACCTTATCTTACCTTTACCTTACCTTACCTTACCTTACCTTTACCTTTACCTTTACCTTACCTTACCTTACCTTACCTTACCTTACCTTACCTTACCCTTATCTTACCTTACCTAATTTAATTATATTACATGTACTGTTCGGGATTTTAATCATCAGAAGGAATAAGGGGGGGGGGGGAAGTGATCCTAAAAATCATATTGAAAAAATAAAGAAAAAAGAGGAAACCAAATAATTTGTCCAACTATTAACTATATATATATATATATTTTTTTTTTAGCGCGTGTGTGTTATTCACCACAAGTGGACCTCTTACGGTCTTGAGTGGCTCTGCTGGTCCTTTGGTCTGAGTGGTCTTGAGTGGCTCTGCTGGTCCTTTGGTCTGAGTGGTCTTGAGTGGCTCTGCTGGTCCTTTGGTCTGAGTGGTCTTGAGTGGCTCTGCTGGTCTTGTGTTAGTGGTCTTGAGTGATCTGAGTGGTCTTGTGTTAGTGGTCTTGAGTGATCTGAGTGGTCTTGTGTTAGTGGTCTTGTGTTAGTGGTCTTGTGTTAGTGGTCTTGTGTGATCTGAGTGGTCTTGTGTTAGTGGTCTTGTGTTAGTGGTCTTGTGTTAGTGGTCTTGTATTCTTATTAGTTTTTTGGTCTTAATGGTTTCGTGGTCTTAGTGGTGTTAATGGTCTCACTCCTCTCTGGTGGAAGCGTTCTCTGATTGGTCTGGATGAGGGTGACGTAAGAGAGACCAGGTTTGTTTACATGCAAACAGCTGATGTGTTTACAGCTGAACGTAACACTTAGGCTTTATGACATGCAAATGAGGCGATTATGCTGGTTGGTGAGCGTGAGGGCCTCTGCATGTTGCACACCACTCCCTTCGTTGCACACCTCTCCCTTCGTTGCACACCACTCCTGTTGCACACCACTCACACATCTCCTCTCCTCCCTTTGTTGCACATCCTCTCCCCCCTTTTTGCACATCCTCTCCTCCTATATTACAAACCTATCTTACTCTCTGCATTGCACACTCCTTCCGCCCACCCACCCCACCCACCCACCCACGCCCACCACCAACGCCCACCCACCACCATCTCATCTTCATTGAGTGGAAGACAAAAGACAGCAATAAACGCACATTTTTTGTTGTTTTTTTTTGTTGAGGATTTTCTTCGTCCTCTTTATTCTTTGTTCCTGGACGTCTCTAAGTGCGTGGCAGCGTCGGGATGATGGTGTGAGCCTCTTCTCTATGTATGAGTCAGAGAGTGAATATGTATGAGGGAGGAGGAGGAGGAGGAGGAGGGTGTAAAAGGGATTGTGTATAGCAGTATAAGAATTGACGGAGTTGTTTGCTTGGTAGGTGGGTGTAAGCTTGGGTGGGTGGGTGTAAGGGTGGGTGGGTGTAAGCTTGAGTGGTTGAGTGTAAGCTTGAGTGGGTGGGTGTAAGCTTGAGTGGGTGGGTGTAAGCTTGAGTGGGTGGGTGTAAGGATGGGTGGGTGAGTGTAAGGATAGGTGAGTTGGTTTAAGGATGGGTGGTTGGGTGTAAGGATGAGTGGGTTGGTGTAAGGATGGGTGGTTGGGTGTAAGGATGGGTGGGTGGATGTAAGCTTGTGTGGGTGGATATTCTTTTGGATGGGTGTATGCTTGGGTGCATCGGTGTAAGGATGGACGAGTGTAAGCTTGGGTGTATGGGTATAAGCTTGGGTGGATAGGTGTAAGCTTGGATGGATGGATGGGTGGTTGGTTGGTTGGTTGTTGCTTCTAGCCTGTGTTGTGAGGAGCAGAGAGGAAGGAGGGGGAACTGGCATAATACGTACCCATACATACATACATACATACATACATACACAACACACGTATTCACACAATCGCATAGAAAACAAATACATACAATAATACACAAAAGATACACACACACACACACACACACACACACACACACACACACACACACACACACACACTGCTAGGTAGAGGCCCAGGTAACAAACGCACCTGTTTCAACTAATTAATTTAAGGTCTTTATCGTGTTGGTGATTAGATTAACAAAAGCATAATTGTGGCTAATTAGGTTAACAGTGATTTCTGACATTTGGTTAATTATCAAGTTTAGAAGATATTAGCACTTGGAAATGGTTGTAATCAATATTTAATTAAACAAAAGCACAGGTTTATAAAAAAATTATTTACCTGGTTATAACAATTGCGTAAAAAAAAAAAAGTCCGTCAGTTAGAAAATAACTAACTCATTATTATAACTTTTGGACACATGAACAAAAGCAGAATAGTTAAAAAAATATGCAACGTTTTTAATCCATTGTTAACAAAAAGACAATAATAATTAGTTAAATTCATCTCTTCATTATAACACGACATTAACACAGGCTTTCAACACATCTAGGTAAGGTTATATGGTCATTCTGTCATAGGTGAAATACATACCAGCACTTTGGATCTTTTTGTGTGTGTGTGGATTTATGTGTCAGCTTTTTTTCCCTCTTTTTTTCCGAGAGATTCTGTTTAATGGGAGTGTTTGGGCGGCAGTCTTTGACCATCGAGAGTCGGTAGTGAAATGTGGCTGGTGGAATCCGTAGAGTTTATCAAATGTGTTTATCGTGGTACAGTATTCGATTTTATACAGTACATACGCTCTCTCTCTCTCTCTCTCTCTCTCTCTCTCTGAAAAAGCTAGCATGTACAGTATATAAACACTTGCATAGATGTGTGTGTACGTGTGTGTGTGTGTGTGTGTACGTTATAAGTTTTTATTCGTGTGTGTTTCGAAGGAGATAAATAGCTGGATGAGAAGGAGGGAGGGAGGGAAGGAGGGGAAGGTGTCACGGTAGCCTAATGGACTTATTCGTCATTTTTCCTCCTCCTCCTCCTTCAATCTTCATCCTTATCCTCCTTTATTCTTCGTCCTCCTCATTCTCTTCCTCCTCCTCCTCCTCCTCCATTCTTCGTCCTCCTCCTCCTCCCTGCTTACAGTCTTCTCATATTTTGTTTGGATTCTCTCGTTTACACTTTTCTTCGTGTCCTTTACGTCAAGCGTGAGCCGTGTCAGATGTCAGTCAACCAGAGTCCCGTGTCAGAGGATTTCCCCCAGAGTCAGCAGCCCAGTGTGATTAGCGATGTCCAATGTCAGTCAGCAGAGTCGAATGTCAGCAAATATCACAGTTAGCAAAATTTCAGCTTCGGTAATGTATGTCAGCAGATTCCTATATCTCCTGGACTCCATTGTCAGCAGAGTCCACAGTGTCAGCCAGCAGGATCCGATTTCAGCATAGTTCACGGGTGTCAGCTGGTGTGTAAACCGATCAGTGTCAGCCTGTAGAAACTGGTGTCATCTTTACGACATTTGGAGAGAGAGAGAGCGTGCGTGTGCGTGTGCGTGTGTGTGTGTGTGTGTGTGTGTGTGTGTGTGTGTGTGTGTGTGTGTGTGTGTGTGTGTGTGTGTGTGTGTGTGTGTATTTTCCATTTCAGACAGCTGGTTTGGGTGAACTGAGAATGGTGGTGGTGTGGTCGTGTGTGTGTGTGTGGAGGGGAGGTTGTTATGGCAACGGTATCCCCCCTTTCTCTCCTTGCCCCTCTTTCTCTATCACCCCTTTACCCTCTCTTCCCTCACCTCTAACCTATTTCCCTTTACTCCCCCTTTCCTCTAAACTTTCCCCATATCCCATTTACTCTCCCATTTTCCCTTCCTTTTCCTCGTCCCTCATCTCTCACCCATTCCCCCTCGACTCTCCCCTTGCTTCCCTTCTTCCCTCTCCTCTCACTCTTTTCCCCTTACTCCCCCTCCTCGTCCTCTCGCTGAATGGATCAGGTGTACCATAAGGATGCCATCTTCCTAATTCTTGAGAGGGTCTTCCTACGTGACTCTTGCACCTGAGCTTGGAGGAGGAGGTGGAAAGGAAGATAAAGAAGAGGAAGAATATGAAGGGGGAAGAGGAGAAAGTAGAAGGGGGGAGGAGGAGGAGGAATTAGATAATCAGAAGGGAATAAGGGAAGGGCCAATAATTAATTAGTTCTTTTTCCTCTTCTTGTTCAGTCTTGATTAGTCCTCTTCCTACTGCTCTACATTCTTCTTTCTCCTGTTCTGTATTTCTCTTTCTTCTTCTCTACACTCCTCTTCCTTCTTCTATACTCTTCCTTTATTCTCTATACTCCTCTTCCTCCTTCTTTATACTCTTTTTTCTCCTCTTCTACACGTCTCTTTCTTCTCGTCTTCTGCATTTCTCTTCTTTCTCCTCTTCACCTCTCATCCTCCTCTTCACCTCTCTTCCTCCTCTTCACCTCTCTTCCTCCTCTTCACCTCTCTTCCTCCTCTTCACCTCTCTTCCTCCTCTTCAACCTCTCATTCTCCTCTTCAGCTCTCTTCCTCCTCCTCTTCCTCCTCTACACTCCTCTTCCTCCTCTACACTCCTCTTCCTCCTCTACACTCCTCTTCCTCCTCTACACTCCTCTTCCTCCTCTATACTCCTCTTCCTCCTCTACACTCCTCCTCTTCCTCAAGGGTCACTCACCTGTCTTAGCCCAGGTGTTCACTTCTCAAGGGTACAGAAATTATCAGTATAGTGAGCTATTGTGTCTTCCAGGGCGCCCTTTGTCTTCTTTGGTAATTGTCTTTTGTCTTCTTTGGTAATTGTCTTTTGTCTTCTTCAGTGATTGTTCTTTGTTTTCTTTAGTGATTGTTTTTTGTCTTCATTGATTGTCTCTTGTCTTGTTCAGTGATTGTTCTTTTGTTTTCTTCAGTGATTGTTTTTCTTGTCTTCATTGATTGTCTCTTGTTTTCTTCAGTGATTGTTCTTTTGTCTTCTTCAGTAATTGTCTTTTAATATCTTTCGCCAATATTTATTCATAGTTTCTGTATTTTGGTTCAGTATACTTCGCCAACTTTGTCACGTTAATTTCCTTCTTTTCGTCAACTTTTCATCCTATTATTATTCTGTTAATGCATTTATTTACCTATATTTTTTATTCATTAATTAATTCCTTTTTTCATTCACACGCTATTTTTATTATTTTTTATTAATTATCCCTCTTATTGGCTGTGTTATCCCCCCAAACTTCCGCCTTTACTGACCTTACTTTAAGTTACACCAGCAATGTGCCGCTGAATGTGTTCGTCTTGCCAGAATCAGTAGGAAGTCGCAGCAAAGCCCTCCTCCCTCTCACCCTCTCCCCCCTCCCTCCTTTACCTCCCTGCCCCTCTCCTCCTTACCTCCCCTCCTTTCCTCCCTCCTCCTCCTCCCCTGCCCTTTCCTTTGGGAAGGAGAGAGAGAGAGAGAGAGAGAGAGAGGGCAAATATTGTGTGTGTGTGTGTGTGTTTTTACCCTTCTGATTCTGTGTCTTTCTGTTTATGCTTGTCAGTCCTTTGTCTGTCCGTCCATCCATCAACTTATTGTCTTTCTCAAGATAACTTTTTCCGTCCATATTACTTTAATATCAGAGTCTCTCTCTCTCTCTCTCTCTCTCTCTCTCTCTCTCTCTCTCTCTCTCTCTCTCTCTCGTATGCAGATAAAACTACTACTAAAATATTTACACGGTGGGTGAATTACGTTCCAATCTCGGCCTCTGAGACCTCCGACCCTCAATTGTAAAGCTTTCATGGGTGAGGCAGGTGGGGGGGGGGGACCTTCTCTTAGGGGGTCAGGGGCGCCTCGAGAACACTAGCTTGGGTTTTTCATGAGCTCTCAGCCGGGCACGTAGCCCAGGGAGCCAGCCAGCCAGGTAACCCGCCAGCCAGGTAACCCGCCAGCCCGAGGAGGAGGAGTAGGAGGGAAGAATTACCTGAAGGGGAGGTACTAGCAGAAGATTTGTACCCTGAAATAGGTAAAAAACAAATAAATAAATAAATCTCTATGACATTTGGTTTAGATTTCAAGGTTAGATTAACAGGAAAGTGTTGTGTTAAGTTAGGTTAAGGAGGTGATTTTGGGTGAGGTTAGGGTAGGGAAGTGAGAGGTTAGGTTAGGTTAAGTTAGGTTAAAGAGCTGGCATAAGAGTTTCGTTATTTTTATTATTATTTCACCTTTGTTCACTACAGCTTAAAACGTTTGTACCGGGTGAGAGAAAAATAAATAAATAAATGAAAATAATGAATCAAACATATTGGAACCATAACTGTCGTGTTGTCGTATGAATATTATGACGTCATGTGCTGTTTTTTATTTTATTATTATTATTATTTTTGTCAGTCCGTAATAACATGTAGATCGTTATTTTCTGTGAGTTAATTAATCGTAACAATGAAATAACCCCGCTGTCTCTCCCCTCCACTCCCCTCTCCTGTCCCTTCCCCTTCCCCTCCTCCCCCTCCCCTTTCTCCTTCCCTCCCCTTAAAAAAAATAAGAATGTTTTAACGAATTTGTGAATATGGAATTTTACTCGACCAAAGTTCATTCATGACGGTCTAAAACTCTGAAGGGGGAACGTGCTGCGAGCCGGAGAATAGACCTTATTTTTTTTTAGAAGTACACTTGATATTTTGGAGTAAGTTGGTTTGTTCCTTAATAATTGTATCTTAAACACGTGTACAGTATATAGTGATTATGAAGTGTAGAGGGATGTGTACATGGTGGATGACAGAATGGATGGGTGAGTGGATGAATGAGAGGGTGGATGACTGAGCGGGTGGATGAATGAGTGGGTGGATGAATGAGCGGGTGGATGAATGAGTGGGTGGATGAATGAGTGGGTGGATGGATGAGTGGTTGAAAGAATGAGTGGGTGGATGAATGAATTAATGAGTGGGTGGATGAATGAGTGGGTGGATGAATGAATGAATGGGTAGATGAATGAATGAGTGGGTAGATGAATGAAGTGGGTGGATGAATGAATGAGTGGGTGGATGAATGAATGAGTGGGTGGATGAATGAATGAGTGGGTGGATGAATGAGTGGGTGGATGATTGAGTGGTTGAAAGAATAAGTGGGTGGATGAACGAGTGGGTGGATGAATGAGTGGTTGAAATAATGAGTGGGTGGATGAATGAGTGGGTGGGTGGATGAGTGGATGAATGGATGGGTGGATGAGTGGGTAGATGAATGAGTGGGTAGATGAATAGGTGGGTAGATGGATGAGTGGGTGAGGAACAGTTCTAAGGGAAGAAGGGGAGGGGAAGGGAGCAAGACTCTTTGAAAGCGTTGTTTCCTGCGGGGGGAGAGGAGGAGGTGGGAGAGAAGGAGAGAAGGAAGGAAGGAGGGGAGGGAGGAGAGGGGGCAGGGAGAGAGGATGGAAGGGGGTATTATGCGGTGCTGTAATGAGATATTGATTTAACCTGGCCTTGTAGTTTTTCTTGTGACGCTGACATCATCAGTGTACCCCTGGACATCATTAGTGTGACGCTGGGCATTATTCTTGTACCCTTGGACATTATTAGTGTGACGTTGGACATATTGTGTCGGCCGCCTGGAAGTTATTTGTTCGTTTCAAGAGCCTTTACCGATTACGCCTCCAAGACTCTCTTAGCTGCTCCTACAAACCCTCAGTTGTGATCCTGGAGACCTAACCAACGGCTCATTGAAGGAGGAGCTTGGTCGTTTTTGGAGGCGGCGAGGATGAGGGTCTTTGAAGGTCTTTGAAGGTTTTAGCTGTGTTTTTGGAGGCTTATATAATGAGGGTCTTGGAAACTCTTAGTCATTTATTTGAGGGTGTCGTTGATGAGGGTCTTGCGAGGTCTTTAAAAAACTGATGGACGCTTGAAGATATGTAATCAAATTCCAGTAAACCTCACTAATGGCTTCCTGGAAGTTCTTAGTCGAGTGCCGAAAGGCTTATTGACAGCCTGAAAACTCGGTAAGCCATGATGGTACAGGGATAGAAGCTCTAATGTTCCAGGGGGCTCCACTGATGGTGAACAACCTGGAAACTATGAGCTGTGTCTCAGGGTATCGTGCTGATGTTAAGGCTTGGAATCTCTCAATTATTTTTTCCAAGTCGTATCACTGACGACCGCGGCGGCCTGGAAATTCGTAGGTGTGTTCCAGGGAAGGTTTTGTCCCCCTTTACCTTGAGTTTGTGGGGAAAACTTTGTTGTCGTAAATCCCCACCGCTGATCCTTC
>NW_024742784.1:172500-178594 GCF_018991925.1 Homarus americanus
CTACCTGGTGTGATGGTAATGTTTTTCTTGCCTTCCTTCCTTCCTTCCTTCCTTCAATTATTTTTTTCTTCATTCGTTCCTTCATTCATTATATTTTCTGTCTTCCTCCATTTGTTCTATCCATCCTTCATTTTTTAATTTCTTCCTTCTTTCGTTCCTTCATTCATTCATTTATTTTTTATTTTTTATTTTCCTTCTCCATTCGCTATATCCTTCCTTCATTTCTTCGTTCCTTTCTACCTTAATTCCTTCTTTCTTTCCTTCCTTCGTTTATTGATTTTTCCTTCGTTTCTCGATTCGTTCGTTTCCTCCTTCCTTCCTTCATTCCTTGCTTCCTTCGTTCTTTCCTTCATTCCTTGCTTCCTTGGTTCCTTCCTTCACTTCTTGGCTCCTTCCTTCCTTCGGTGTTAGTATTTCTCCTTCGTCCATGTTTTTGCTTTTTATTTCGGCTTTAATCTCAATTGCTCTCTCTTCCTTTCCCTGCCTTCTCCTTCTCCCAGAACATCACTTTCCCTTCTTTCTTTTGTCCTTCCTTCCTTCCTTCCTATCTCATCTTTGACAATCATCTCTCACACTTCTTTCATTAATCAGACTCTCTTCTTTCTCTCTTTCATCTGTCCGCTATAATATAAATCTCTCCTTCTTTCATCCTTCCTTCCTTCCTTCCTTCCTCGTTGACATCACTCTTTCCCATCCCTCGTTCTACTATGTACTATTAAAAAACTCTCTCTCTCTCTCACACACACACACACACACACACACCCACACACACACGCAGGTTTAGGTAGCCTCTTCGTCACTGTGGAGAGAGAGAGAGAGGAAAAGGGAGAGAGAGGAAGAGGCAGGGAGAGGGAGAGAAAGAGAGGGAGACTGGGCTACACCAATCAATGGATCTCCGAATCACCATAAATAACTAAGGCAACATCGACTTGGTCTTAATATTTGTCATTTCACCTGAACTCTGCTTTTACTTTTCTCTCCTCTTTATGTCTGTCGTAAAGGAGCGCCACACAGCAGTCAGTGAGGCGAGCGAACGATCGTCAGGGGCGGCGAACGATCGTCAGGGGCGGTGACCATAAATTTGTCGTTTTTTGATGGTCGGGATAGAGAATGCCAGAGTGTGTGGACTGATTTTGATGGTGGTGTGTTTAATAGTTGACTGAATGACTGACTTGACTAACTGATAGACTTGACTGACTTACTGACTTAATTGACTTGACTTGACTGACTGACTGACTGACTGACTGATAGACTTGACTAACTGATAGACTTGACTGACTTACTTACTGAATTGACTTGACTAACTGACTGACTGCTAGACTTGACTGACTGCTAGACTTGACTAACTGATAGACTTAATTGACTTGACTGATCGACTGACTGACTGATTGATTGACACACACACACACACACACACACACACACACATACAGGGAAAAGCTTTGTCATGTATACAAATAATCTTGTGTATGTTTCAGTATATTGTCCAGTGTTAGGGGAACGTCGTAACCCGAGCAGAGTGATACGCCATCTGTGTATTATCTTATGCGTATATGATGCGTATATGATGCGTAGTGTGTGTGTCAATATTATTGATGTTAATGTGCGTAATATTACATATATTTGTGCGTATATTTAATGTATGTGTATAGTGTCTAATTATCGCTTTAATATATGAAATTATATATAAAAAATAGTATAATCTCTATAATATATGAAGAGATATATTATAGTAAGCATAGCTACCTTTTGATATATATTGGGAGGTATTAACGTGATTATAGCTTCCATATAATGTATAGTCTTCCTCTATAATTTACCTTTGATATAAATTACTATTGTCTCCACCTGCTGTTGTCTCCACCCATTATTTCCTGCACCCATTATTTCCTGCACCCATTATTTCCTGCACCTGCTATTGCCTCCCTCCCTCCCTCCCTCTCACTTCCCTTTCTTTACATGTCTTCCTCTCTCCCCTTACTCCTCTCTCTCTCTCTCTCTCTCTCTCTCTCTCTCTCTCTCTCTCTCGGGGTGTCACTTCCATCTCCGTGTTCCCAATTATTTCCCCCACCACGCCACGCCGTCCTTACCAACCTGTATCTATAACTCCCAATTTCACCTCCAATTTATGATATTGTGTCCGTGGAGGATAGATCAATGTGGATAGATGGGTAGATGGATGGTAAATGATGGATAGGGTAATAGATGGATAGAATGATAAATAGTGGTAATTGGATAGAGTAATAGATGGAATGAGTGATAGATTTATAAATTGGTTAATTGATAGATGGATAGATGGAGGAGTGGGAGAGTACACACTGTTTGATGTCTTTGAAGTGTGAACTCTCTCTCTCTCTCTCTCTCTCTCAACTCTAGCAATTTTCACTTTTAATATCATAACTTTCACTCAAATTACGTTTTACACACTTTCACTCCTTATCATTTTTTCTCACCATTACTTTCCTCTTACTTTCACTCTCTTTTTCATTTTAACTTAATTCATCATCACCTTCACTCTGGTACTTAATATTCACTCACGTCAGTCACTTCACTTTTTATTTGCACTTTCACTCTTATTTTTTTTACTTATTGGTATTTTACTCTCACTCCTTCACTCTTACTTTCACTCCAACTCTTTTTTTTTTACTCCTTTTTAAACTTTCAATTTTACTTTCACTTCCACTTTATCACTCTCCTGTCCACTTCTACCCCCTTCTTTCACCTAGTACTTTCACTCACTTTCACTCTCACCTTCCCTCACTTTCACTCATTTTCACTCGGTAATTGACCTCCACGTTTTTTTTTCCTCGACTTTGGGAACTAGAGGAAAGCTATTGCTGCTCCAGATATCCATTTAAACTTTGAAAGAATTAATGATAGTTTGATTATAACCTTTGGCTTGAGGTCCTTTAACTGAGGGGGGGGGGAGGGGAGGGGGGATCGAGGTGGAGGAGGAGGTAGGGAGGAGAGGATGGTAATGAAGGAGGTTAGGGTGAGAAGAGATGGGATGTGGAGGAGGAAGGAGAGGTAAGGGGGAGAGAAGGTAAGGGATGAGAGGGATGGGAGAGGGAATAGGGAATGAGAAAGAAAATAGGGTTGAGGGAAGGATGAGGATGATGGGAATCGAGGAGGAAGGAGAAATAAGGAAGAGAAAACAGAGGGGATGGTGGGTACTATATTCTTTAAGGTTTAGGGGGTGATAGGAGGAAGAAGAGGAGGAGAGGGAGGGAAGACGTGGGAAAGTGGGAGGAATTATGAGGAGAGGGAAGAGGAGGGGAAGGAAGAGGAGGGAAAGGAAGAGGAAGGAGGAGAAAGGAAGAGAAGAGGAGGAGAAATGAGAGGATTAGAAAGGAAAGGAAGGAGAGAAAAGGGAATAAGAGAAAGAGGAGGGGAAGAAAGAGGAGGGGGAAGAAAGAGGATTAAACTCGGTCACTTTAGAGTAATTACACAGAGTCAGCCACAAGGGTTGAACACTGGAGGACGTCCATTACCAATCCGGTTAATATATATATTTTTTAATTTTATCCATTGTGTTGAGTAATAAACCTATCCGGACTCTATACTGAACAGGAATTAAGTCAGACTTCTTTCTAAACCGAAAAAATAATCCCGTTTGTATGTCAATTGTTCTGAAAACCACAAGTCACTCTACAGAACAGACAATAACATCTCCTCCTCCTCCTGTCTCACCCTTCATCTCCTCACTCTGCTCCCTCCTCCCTCCCTCCGTCCTCCTCCTCCGCCCACACATACAATTACAACGCCTGAAACATTTTATTTATTTTAATTATTTTAGAATACAAAATTAAAATAATATTAAACACGACTAAAAATCACATTATATAATTTTTTGTTCTCTTGACAACGCCACACAACAAAAGCTGATGTCAATACTATTTAGATGTTTTGTTGACGCCAGGTGTTTTTGTACATTTCTTCATTAATATCAAACAACACGAATATTTGTTTTTCTTCTCATTCTAGGAATCAATTGTTCGTACAAAAAGGTGTTGAATAGTCATTGTAACATGGCAGTACATTAGGTGACCTTGTATGAGTAATATTTTTTATAATTTGTATAGGAATGTTAAAGAGATTTCTGGATAAACGTACGACGTGTGTGTGTGTGGTGTTATAAACAAAATACGTCTTTAATCAACATCATCAATAAACGCTAGACAGACGATAGATTTCAGAAATCCTTTAACTGATTTTAAACAAACTCACAGTGTATTAATTTGAACTTTGGCGATTTTGATTAGATTTTGTAAATTATCGAGTCCTAAGAACAAAGAGAAAAGCCAGAATCATCCTGAAAGAGATTATCATCGTTCATCCTATTTTCTCGAATGCTGGACTGTGGACGGGTTAGAGGAAGGTAAAGGTCATAAGCATGGTGTGGTGCTTATTACTGCCGGCCCTGGGGGAGTTGTTACACCTCCCACCTAGTGTGTTGTTATTGTTGCTGTTGTGTTGTTGGTGTTGGAAGGTGTTGTTGTTGGTGTGGTGTTGTGTTGTTGTTGGTGGTGTTGGTGTTGGTGTTGTTGTTGTTGGTGTTGTTGTTGTTGTTGTGTTGTTGTTGTAACAAGAAACAGACCACGGAGATGACTCAATCTTCAATATCACCTGATGATTTAACAATCTTTACTTACCTGGGGATTGCCAGGGTTAGTTAGGGTATAGTTAGTTAGGTTAGCGTTAGTGGTTATTCTACAGGAAATAGCTTAGGGGAGTGGTTATTCAGGATTCCAAGAAAATCGACGTGAGTGGATGACGACCAATAGACCTGTAATGATGGCCCGTGACGAGACTTGGCGCTGAGGCCTGGGGAGATACTGGCTGGACCTAATTTGCCACAAGAACAAGATGAGGAGGAAGGAGTTCAGTTTGTTGAATTACAGCGGAGTTTTTTGGGCGTTATGTGCATTGGAGAGGTTTTATGTGTGAGTTATTATAGAATGTTGACAGTACTGATGGAGAAAGATAGATGACAGGTGTTGCTAATGACGGTAGCTTGGCGGAGAGATTTGGTATCACGTGAAGATTAGCATCCCATCGTATTTACTTGATATTTAAATAATCAAAATGCTAACCTAACCAAATATAATATGACATAACATATAACATAACCCTCACAAGGTAACAGAAGGTAATCACAGATTAATAGTTGGGGGAATGTCATGACCCGCCTGTGATTATAATTATTAAACGTCAATTAAAATGATCACGAAGGATCCAACAAACACAGAGATATAAAATGCCTTAAATTAATTTCACCGGCCACAGATTAAATATGTTGGTTGAAATATGATAGGCTTGATATCTGCCCAGAACAGACTAAAATATAAAATTATTATAATAAAATACCATCACAGATATGCCAAGGAATTTCAAACTGTTTTATACAGGTAAAGTTATTAACCACGCCATACTTAATCGAGCTAAGAGAAGACCCACTGATATATTACATAGAACTGGCTGCCATGTTATTATTGAACACCTCGTTGATTTCACCACCATGATTAAACACCTTTGATGTACTATCTTAATTAAACTTAATCTAACTTTTCCCCAGGCAGAGAGTTAAGGTTTGGTTGAAATGAGTTGATGATAATCTGACGAACCCATTTTTTTCGAGCAACCATGATTTGACCAGTTCTCGAGGATACTGAAAACTATAGGCCCATATTTATAAGGATCTCTATAATGCTGTGTTAGGAAACCAACATTGCATTAATTCTCAAACAGATAAACCAGCAGGAGGGCCACGCACGACCGGCAGGCTGGTTGTTTATGCATGTGATGGTAATGACACGACAGACAAGTAGGGTGAAGTCAATACTAGCCATCAAAATCCAGTTCAGACTTCTCAGCTTGTAGAAGACAGGAACCAGGGGAGGAGAGATGGCATTGAGTCTGAACCGAGAGGCGAGACTGGATCATCTGCTGTATACAAGGTCTGTGGTGCCTTGAAGGGTCTTTCTAGATGGTTGTTTAATACACCTTCAGACGACTCTGTGTGTAATAATAATAATAATAATAATAATAATAATAATAATATATAATAATTAACGGTTTATTGAAAGAGCTTGTT
>NW_024742785.1:0-2500 GCF_018991925.1 Homarus americanus
ATGCTATATATATATATATATATATATATATATATATATATATATATATATATATATATATATATATATATATATATATATATATATATATATATATATATATATATATATATATATATATATATATATATATATATATATATATATATATACAGTGGGGTATGCTATAATGAACGGATCCTACTACGAATATTCCAATAACGAATGGTTTTACCTATAAAATTGAGAATGCTATAACGAACGAAACTCCTACAACGAACATTATTTAAAAAAAAAATTTTTTTTTTTTTACTAATTTATTGTTTTTTTATTACAAGTATTAATGATATTCTTCATTTCAGGGGTTTAGATGCATATTTATGCACTGTTTTACAATTTTTACAATTTTATATTATATTTTTCAGTGTTAAGTGGTTGTATTTGGCGGGCCTGGAATGGATTAATCCTATAACAAACGAATGCTATAACGAACAAGGTTCTAGAACCAATTAGATTCGTTATAGCACACCCCACTGTATGTATATATATATATATATATATATATATATATATATATATATATATATATATATATATATATATATATATATATATATACATATATATATATATATATATATATATATATACATATATATATATATATATACATACAGCTAGACCCCGACTTACGACTACGTGGACTTACGGACATTGGTACTTACAACCTGCTTTTACCGTACGTCCATACAGAACATGCGACTGCGACCGTCGTGACCAACAATTTTTTCAAATGACGCTCGCATTTTCTATACCGAAACGTTTCCGTCCCGGGCGAGAGGGAGGGGTGTCTTGGGTCGCCTCGTGGGTACACTCACTCAGTGGAGCGCTTTGTTTGTGTTTGGCTATCGTATCCTATACTGATCGCGCTGTGAACTTTCGTTATTATCATATTTAATTGACTTTATAATGACTGGAAAGCGTAAAAGTGAGAGTGCTGGTGGTGCTCCAAGGAAAAGGAGACAGGCAATTACTTTTGAGATGAAACTGAAGATAATAACACAGTATGAGAATGGAAAAACAGTAACAACAATCTCACGCGACCTAGGTTTCTCACACTCGACTATATCCACTATTCTGAAGGACAAGGAACGTATTCGTGAAGTAGTGAAAGGAACAACACCTATAAAGGGAACTATAATATCAAAGAGAAGACAAGGTCCTATTAACGATATGGAAAAATTATTGGTGATATGGATAGTAGACCAGATACAGAAGCGTGTACCCTTAAGCGTTCTAACCATACAGGCTAAAGCAAGAAGCCTGTTCCAAAGCCTGAAGGAGCAGGCAGGAGATGAATGTGATCAAACCTTTAAAGGAAGTCATGGGTGGTTTGATAGATTTAAAAAATGCTACAGTCTACACAATGTTAAGGTGAGTGGAGAGGCAGCTAGTGCTGCCGAAGCTTTTAAGGAGGAGTTAGATGATGTGATTGTGGAAGGGAATTATTTGCCTGAGCAAATATTCAATGTGGATGAGACTGGATTATTGTGGAAGCGCATGCCTGAGCGGACATACATCCACAAAGAGGCGAAAACAATGCCCGGAATCAAGGCATTCAAGGACAGAATTACACTTCTGTTGGGGGGGGGGGAATGTTGCTGGTTTCAAGCTAAAGCCCTTCATGATCTATCATTCAGAGAACCCCAGGGCTTTTAAACATGTCAGCAAACACACACTGCCAGTGTTTTATCGCAGTAACAAGAAAGCCTGGATGACCCTATTACTGTTTGAGGATTGGTTCATGACTTGTTTCATTCCACGAGCCAAGGAGTATTGTCTGCAACAACAGATTCCATTCAAGATTTTACTGATTTTGGATAATGCTCCGGGACACCCACCACACCAGGACGACATACACCCTGATGTTAAGGTAGTGTACATTCCACCTAACACTACCTCTATCATCCAACCCATGGATCAAGGTGCTATTGCTGCCTTTAAAGCGTATTATTTACGCACGACCTTCGCTCAGGCTGTTGCTGCTACTGAAGGTGAGAAAACGCTCAGACAGTTTTGGAAGGAGTACAACATTTTGTCATGTATAAAGAACATTAGTGCAGCATGGGATCAGGTTACAAAACATTGCATGATGGAATATGGAAGAAAATCCTGAAAAGATATGTGCACAGTTTCAAAGGAATTAATGAAAATGAAGTTATTTCGGATATTAGTAACAAGATAGTGGAGTTAGGTAAACAGCAGGAGTTAGAAATTGATACTGAAGATGTTGGACAGTTGGTTGAAAGTGTAGCAGAAGAGCTCAGTAACGAGGATCTTATTGAACTAGATGCACAGAAAATTGCAGAGGAAGAAGAGAGACAAAATGTAGAAGAAGAACCTGCACCCCCCAAAAAGTTTTCAGTGAAACAAATGGCAGAGGCATTAGCTACAAATATTAAAGCAATGCAAATGTTTGATGGCATGGATCAAAATTATGAGCATCATGCCAAAGTTGACA